>NC_142799.1:10913300-10980555 GCF_049724085.1 Artemia sp. Qi Xiang Cuo
AATGTCCTTTGGAAAGTATTTCTTGGTGTTGAGGTATCCAAAAAGATGTAAAGAAAAGTTGTGTTGAAAACGATGGATGCTTCAAGTTGGAAAATGGGTTTAGGAGAGACATTACGTAAAGAAATTGCTCTGAAATGTGTTTTGAAAAGTATTTCTTGGTGTTGAGGTATCCAAAAAACTGTAAAGTAAAGTTGTGGGTGAAAAGGAAGGTTGCTTCAAGTTGGAAAATGTGTTTAGAAGGGACATTAAGAAAAGAAGTTGCTCTGAAATGCTTTTTGAAAGGTATTTCTTGGTGATGAGGTATGCAAAAAGCTGAAAAGTATAGTTGTGGGTGAAAAGGATGGATGTTTCAACTTGTAAAATGGGTCTAGGAGGGACTTTAAGAAAGGAACTTGCTCTGAAATGTCTTTTTAAAGGTATTTCTTGGTGTTGAGATATCTGAAAAAGCTGTAAAGTAACGTTGTGGGTGAAAAGGCTGGGTACTTCAAGTTGGAAAATGGGTTTAGAATGTACATTAAGAAAAGAAGTTGCTCTGAAATGCCTTTTGAAAGGTATTTCTTGGTGTTGGGGTATCCAAAAGCTGTAAAGTAAAGTTGTGGGTGAAAAGGAAGGATGCTTCAACTTGTAAAATGGGTTTAGAAGGGAAATTAAGAAAGAAACTTGCTCTGAAATGTCTTTTGAAAAGTATTTCTTGGTGTTGAGGTATCCAAAAGCTGTAAAGTAAAGTTGTGGGTGGAAAGAATGGATGCTTCAACTTGTAAAATGGGTTTAGGAGGGACATTAAGAAAGGAACTTGCCCTGAAATGCCTTTTGAAAGGTATTTCTTGGTGTTGAGGTATCCAAAAAGCTGTAAAGTAAAGTTGTGGGTGAAAAGGATGGATGCTTCAAGTTGGAAATTGGGTTTAGGAGGGACATTAAGAAAAGAACTTGCTCTGAAATGTCTTTTGAAAGGTATTTCTTGGTGTTGAGGTATCCAAAAAGCTGTAAAGTAAAGTGTTGGGTGAAAAGGATGGATGCTTCAAGTTGGAAAATGGGTTTGGGATGGACATTAAGAAAGGAACTTGCTCTGAAATGCCTTTTGAAAAGTATTTCCTGGTGTTGGGGTATCCAAAAAAGCTGTAAAGTAAAGTTGTGGGTGAAAAGAAAGGATGCTTCAACTTGTAAAATGGGTGTAGAAGGGACATTAAGAAAGGAACTTGCTCTGAAATGTCTTTTGAAAAGTATTTCTTGGTGTTGTTGTATCCAAAAAGCTGTAAAGTAAAGTTGTAGGTGAAAAGGAAGGATGCTTCTTGTAAAATGGGTTTAGGAGGGACATTAAGAAAGGAACTTGCTCTGAAATGTCTTCTGAAAAGTATTTCTTGATGTTGGGGTATTCGAAAAGCTGTATAGTAAAGTTGGGGGTGAAAAGGATGAGTACTTCAAGTTAGAAAATGAGTTTAGAAGGGACATTAAGAAAGGAACTTGCTCTGAAATGTCTTTTGAAAGGTATAACATAACATAACCTAACCTAACATAGCATAACCTAACATAACATAACGTAACATAACACAACATAACATAACTTACCATAACATAGCATAACATAACATAACATAACCTAACATAGCATAACATAACATAACATAACATAACATGGGCGACCCCGGGGGGCCCTTTGGGAGCCTGGGGGACCTTTGAGGACCGGGGGCTTCCTTCGGGGTTTGGGTAGGGGGATTGGAGCCCTTTGGGGTTGGGGTAGAGGACCTCATGATACTGTTCAAATGGAACTTGTGTATTATAACGACCACAGAGTTTCACCCTCAAATTCTCTTCTAAAACCTCTTCTAAAATCATCTTTTAAAATGTCTCTAACTATTTCGCCGAAATAATTCCCTAAAATGTCTAAAACGGTTTCGCCCAAATAACCCCTAATCGTAATTTCAGCGTGTTCCTTTTATTTTTGGCATCCCTGAGCTGTCACATTTGAAATTACTAAGAAACTCGTTCCCGTGTTAATCTATTCATCTTTAAGATGTTTCTTGGAAAATAGTTTCCATGGCAAAGTTTTATTAATATCTTTGGGAGTTCGACCGGTAGAATTGTTTCCGGGGCGAAGACATTGATGTCTTGAGTCTATTCCTGGAGAATGTTTCCATGGCAAAGTTTTATTAATATCTTTTGGAGTTCGACCAGTAACAACGACAAGATCTATAAAGAAGAGGTCATTGACTCCGGTGTCCGTTGTTAGACTCAATAATCCAGAAAACATACATCAAAGTGAGAAAGTTCCTGTTTTTCAAATTCTCACTGACAAAAACCATAAAACAGACATAAAATACTGCTGACACTCAAGAAAAACAACAAATAAATTGACCAACACTCATAACCGTCCAAGATACAACCATAAATGTGAGAAAATTCCTGTTTTTTCAAGTGAGAAAAATTCTATTTTTTCATTCTCAGTGAGAAAACCATAAACCACGTGGTCATGTCACGAGTTATAGGGTCATTTCTACTCCCCGTAACCCCTACTCTGACCCCGACCCCCCACTAGAAAAAAATTCCTCCTGAAAACCCCTGTAAACTGCCCAATAACCAATACTGTATGTAAACAATGGGCAAAGTTTATAACTTGCAGCCCTTCCCTGGGAACTGTGGGGGATTAAGTCACCATCAAAGACATATTTATTCGATTTTCGATTATGCTGAACAAAATGGATATCTCAAAATTTATATTGGGGGACTTCGGGAAAAAAATGAGCGTTGGAGGGGGGCCAGTTGCCCTCCAATTTTTTGGTCACTTAAAAAGGGAACTAGAACTTTTAATTTCCGTTCCAAAGAGCCGTCTCACGATGTTCTAGGACTACTGGATCGATACGATCACCCCTGGAAAAAAAAAAAAAAATAAATAAATAAATAAATAAACACGCATCCGTGATCTTTCTTCTGGCAAAAAATACAAAATTCCACATTTTGGCAGATAGGAGCTTGAAACTCCTGTAGTAGGGTTCTCTGATACGCTGAGTCTCATGGTGTGATTTTCATTAAAATGCTATGACTTTTAGGGGTTTTTTCCCCTTTTTTCGAAAATAAGGCAAATTTTCTCAGGCGCTTAACTTTTGATGGGTTAGACTAAACTTAATGAAACTTATATATTTGAAATCAGCATAAAAATCTGATTCTTCTGATGTATCTATTGCTATCAAAATTCCGTTTTTTAGAGTTTCGGTTACTATTAAGCCGGGTCGCTCCTTACTTACAGTTCGTTACCACGAACTGTTTGATGAATCTTAATTTGGAGAAAAGGTGAGTTGCTCGGATTCAGAGAAAATCCTAAGAGTGCTGGGATTTTGAAGAGCCTGATGTCTCCTATCCAGATTTGGATGTCCTAAATCTGCTCTCTGCTCAACTTTCTTATCAAGGTGACGTCTTTTGACTCAGCAAAAGAAAAACGTGATGATTGGATGATAAACCATTTATTCATATTTTTTAACTTTGCAAATACTGGACTTATTACACAATTGCAAACACAATTTGTAAATATTACACAATTGTAAACCAAAATACCGCTCTTTGGTTCTTATAGTTACTGTTGTGACATTAAAATTCAATAAACTTTTCAATAGCAAAAATATTCCAAAATACTACAAAAATACCTGACAATAACAACGAGATAACAACTGTTCATATTATTATGAACAACAAAATAGGGTAAATATCTACTGGGTCAAAAAGACAGGGGAAATCGAAAAAAAAAACGGAATTTCAAGGGAGGGCTCAAAAACCCCCTTGCACGTTTGCCCATTAGCGATATTTTTTAAGTGCCATTTACATATTACCAAAATTATGAAATTCATACTTTATAGGAAAATAGCCAATAACGCCCCTTTAAAATTCATAGACAATTGTTTTAGAAATTACCTTTCAAAAAGCTGAAAAAGCCAAGCGCGCTGGTAAAATAGTTTGACGAATGCATGGCGACTTTCTTGTCTTCCAATTTAGATGGTGTATTTATTTATTGTTTGTATGATAAATTATAGATCAAAGATTTTGTTTTAGTTGCTATTTTGGATGAATTTCTAGTTGGTCATATGATTTAGCTAGGATAAAAGTGAAAGCTTTATTCGATGCCTTTTTTATGCTCTTTCGTGATTCAATAATCACTTCTGGGGTTAATTGCATCTTGAGCCCTTAAAGAGGCCCCAGAGGTAGTTATCAATACCAGTTAAGGCATTCAAAAGTGGTAGTTTATAAATAAATTGTTGAAGAGTAATATACTAAAAAGATACTTATTTATAACAATACAAACCTCATTTAATAGGCCACTAAAATATAAACTGTTTTCCTACCGTTTTAATTTAAGTGTGCGTTTTTTAATGCCGTCGACTGAAAATAGCACTGAATTTTCCGATTTGAAACTTAGCCCTCGACTAACAATAGCGTCGAACTGTCGGAAACTGTCTTACTTTGAGTCGTCGCGGAGTTTACTTTTTAATCTCTAGCAATAGAGGAATAGAGGGCTCCACAATGAATACACACTATATTGAAGGGAGCCAATGTCTTTTAATTTACACTTGCACAGTTCACGGCATCTGTGTGGGTTTTTACTGGGTTTTCCATCACAGTTTGTTGATTTAATCTAGTACTTGATTTCTATGAGCCACTTGAAGGCGTGCAGATCCCAAATAAAAGATTTTCAAAGATTTATGACTGACCATGTCCATAAAACTTTGAAGACAATTGGGCAACTAAGATTCTTCTCATTATATGGGCTTTGCCTACAGGGAAAGCCTACTAAAATTTCAATGGGGATGATCAAGATTTTTGGGTTATCAGTTCTAAGTCAAGATTAGTTTTTGAGTATTTCAGTAGAAAAAAATTATTTGAAATATCCATGTAATCAGGTACAAGGTTTGAAGTAAAAGCCTATGCAATTTTTTTCAATGAAAAACAAAGCTTTGTCTGTTGCTAGAGATTAAAAAGTAAACTCCGTGACGACTCAAATTCAGACAGTTTCCAAGAAATTCGGTGCTATTGTTAGTCGAAGGCAAAGGTTCGAATCACAAAATTCAGCGCTGTTTTTAGTCGACGGCATTCCAAAAACGCAGACTTAAATTGAAACGGTAGGAAAACGGTTTATAATTGAGTGGCCTAATTATTAGGGTTTGTATTGTTATCAATAAGTATCTTTGGAGTATATTGCTCTTGGAAAACTTATTTATAAAGTAGTTATATGTTTTTACCATTTTTCAATACCTTAACTAGTAATGATAACTTCTTTGTGTGGTTACAAAATCTAAATACCTTTGGGGCCCCTTTAAGGGCTCAAGATGCCATCAGCCACAGAAGCAATTATTGAATTATGAAAGAGCATAAAAAAAGGCATCGAATAAAGCTTTCACTTTTATCCTAGCTAAATTATATGACCCACTAGAAATTTGTCGTCTTTTCTTGTCTTGCATGTGGTTCACCAATTCACTGTGACTTCTTTTTAAGTTGCCCCTCTTCAAAACATTAAAAAAATCACACACATTATACCATTGTAGTAAAAAATAATTGTCAGATAATTCAATAAGTGTTTGTTTTATCTCTGTTGATTTGATTAGGTCTTATCGATCACGTATTTTCTTTTGTTTGGAATTTCCAAACAGTGAGTAGGCCTACTTTTGCCGTCGGTTAGTATTTGTTGGTACTGTTGTCCATGGTTGTCGACAGTCTTTCAAGAGTATACACTAATTCAACCCAATTTATGTACTGGCCTTAGTAAATGAAATAGATTTTTCACTTTTTCATTCTTACTAAACAAAATATTTTTCTTCATTTGTAGGATTAGATTTTTTTTCTTCATTTCTTCTCTTTTACTTTTCTTTTTGTCGAAATTCAACAATTACTTTCTAATTAATCAAATAAAATGACTAGTGTCAAATACTTGAGTTTCAAATAACAATCTTTTAAAGGATGTAAGTAGAGGTCTAAGTACCATATTGCTTACACATATAGGAATCTCCATTCTATTTGCTTACACATATAGGAATCTCCATGCTATTTGGGTAGACTATGTTCCATCCTGTGCTATTTGGGATTGCGGAATATGTTATGAAGGACAGGTCTCCAAGGTAGATTACCAGACCGGTTATTTGGCAAGGTATAATGTGGTCAAACATGTTTTGAGAGTATGCAGTTTGTTATTAAAAAATTGGACACTACAATCAGAATTGTTTGATTGACATTTAAAAAGGGGTAAGGAGGTTTGCTAATTGGAGTGTAGGATTTTGCGAATTTGATCCTATTAAATATTGACTTGAAATAAAAATTTTTAACAAGAAATGGCTGAAAAATGTTTTGGGGGAGATGGGGATGATTGTGTACTGTATAATACACAAGTGATGTTTGGACAGTGTTATCAATTTAAAAACAATCGGAATTCATTGATTGACATTTACGAAAAAAGTGTAATTAGTGATTGGATAATTTTTTAACATGAAATCTCTAAATAAAATATTTTTGGAGCAGGTACTTGACGATGGAGAAAAAAGGTTAAAGTGATTAGCAATTACGAGCAAGGATTCCCCCACTGGTTCCTGGCAGTAGGCTACGCATATCAAGTTGAAAATTTGACAGAATGAGGTATTTGAGGTGGAACTTGAACTATATCAAAATACACTATGTGCACGCAGATTTTCAAAATGGCATATCTCAAACAAGGATTTTTGTATTAAGTTGGAACTTTCAGAGAGTGCTTAAAGGGAAAGTCAATTCACCAGAAGGAAATATGTGCACGCTCAGGCCTGGATAAAAGGGTTAAAGTGATTAGCAATTACGAACGAGGATTCCCCCACTGGTTCCTGGCAGTAGGCTACGCATATCAAGTTGCAAATTTGACAGAATGAGGTATTTGAGGTGGAACTTGAACTAAATCAAAATATACTATGTGCACCCAGATTTTCAAAATGGCATATCTCAAAAAGGGATTTGTGTATTAAGTTGGAACTTTCAGAGAGTGCTTAAAGGAAAAGTCAATTCACCACAAGGAAATATGTGCACGCTCAGGCCTGGATAAAAGGGTTAAAGTGATTATCAATTACAAGCGAGGATTCCCCCATTGGTTCCTGGCACTAGGCTATGCATATCTAGTTGAAAATTTGACAGAATGAGGTATTTGAGGTGGAACTTGAACTAAATCAAAATGCACCATATGCACCCAGATTTTCAAAATGGCATATCTCAAAAAGGGATTTGTGTATTAAGTTGGAACTTTCAGAGAGTGCTTAAAGGGAAAGTCAATTCACCAAAAGGAAATATGTGCACGCTCAGGCCTGGATAACAGGGTTAAAGTGATTAGCAATTATGAGCGAGGATTCAAACTTCTGCAGTAGGGTTCTCTGATATGCTGAATCTGATAGTGTGATTTTTATTAAAGTTTTACGACTTTTAGAGGATATTTCACACTTTTTTCGAAAATGTGGCAAATTTTCTCAGGTACCTAACCTTTGACGGGTATAACTAAAATTGGTGCAACTTATATATTTGAAATCAACACACAAATCTAATTCTATCGCTGTATCTTTTGGTATCAAAATTCCGTTTTTTGGAGTTTCGGTTACTATTGAGCTGGGTCGCTCCTTACTCTCTTTTGATTTTACTAAAGAACTTTCAACAGAGAACTTTCAAAACTTTAGATATCTCTTTTGAAAGTACTAAAGAACTTTAGCATAAAGAGTGGGGATTTTTCTTCATGGACAATCCCCTTCTTCCATACAAAATCCCTCCATGGAAAGATGTTCCCACATAAATTCCTCCCCCGACCCCCTCCCCCCTAAGAAAAAGTCCACCCTGAAAACATCGGTATACGTCCCCAAAAAGAAAAAAAAATTTAAAAAATGGGCAAAGTTCATAACTTGCATCCCTTCCCCTGGAGACTATGGGGGGATCAAGTCATCCTCAAAGACATAGTTATTAGATATTTCGACTATGCTGAACAAAATGGCTTTCTAAAAATTTGGATCATGTAACTTTGGGAAAATTGAGCATTGAATGGGGCATAGTTGCCCCTTCAGTTTTTTGGTCACTTAAACAGGGCACTAGAACTTTTAATTGTCGTTCAAATGAGCCCCACAGTAGGGTGTCCGCTACTATCCTAAGCTTCTGCTGAAGCTAGCTTCGAATATTGAACCTAAAAGATTCCTATTACCATGGTTACGAAGTGTTTATAGAATTGGTGGTCTTTAAAAAGACCGTTGGATAGTCATGGGTGAAATGACTATTGTAAAAATTCATCATTGTTTGTCATCCACTCAGTGTTATTCCAATCTATATCACGGATTTGTTTGTTCTTCTTCTTCCTAGGATATCTCACACACATATTCTGAGAAGGAATATCTATCGGTACCCTTTTGCTAAGAAATCGAACCTTGTCCTCTGGGTTGTGTATTTTACTCGGAAATACCTCACAATTAAAATCTTCCAAGTTGAATATTGGTATATCTGATTTGTATTTGTCGATTAAAAGTTTATCAGTGGGCACATTCCATTTTGTGCACAGTGCTGTTACGCCAAAAAAACAGCATATCTCTCTAACTTCCTCTTGTACATAGGATAAATCCTTCCCTTTGTTATAGGATGGAAGTATCATTCTATTATATAAACCTATTTTGTTTATAACGTATAGTGTATTGCGCCACCTGTCTTCATTCTAGTCATACATATTGTAGTTTATATGCCAGTGGTTACAAGAGACTTCTTGATGATCTGTAGTCAGCAGTAGAAACGCATATTCAAAAATCACTCCTCATGACGATTTCTTCAAGCCAATGTATTCGCAATCGAAAACACCATACATCCTTGAAGTTATATCGATAGAATGGATATTCAAACTGTATAAAATTACAATTAGAAACTCGATTTTATACTAAAGAAACTGAATATATTAACACATACCCGAGACGCCCTGGTTTTTATTTAATAAACTATTTTTATTTTTAAGGCCTCAGAATATTTATCTTCGCGAATGACAAGTAACAATTTTCGTTAAATTGGAATATTAGATAGATATCACATGTAAACAAGAAACTACCGGTGTTTTAGACGTAAATTTCTCACACCTAGAAGAGACTCACATCTCATTACCTCAAATATACATGCTAATTCGGTTTCATCTCGTGACATATTTTTACATGTCAATTGCTAAAGAGCTTTATTCATCTCAAACATAGAAATCAGACCTAGGTTGTTTAGATTTTCGTTGGTGTTTGTTTCCTGGAGTTTATTATTTGAGAAGTTAACTTTAGTATTTCGTGGTTTGACGTACCTGAAATCATGAATTAGAATAGTTAATTAACTGTTTGAGTTTTCAGACATACATTTTTTAGATTTTCGTGGGTGTTTGGTTCCCGGGGTTTATTATTTGAGAAGTTAACTTTAGTATTTCGTGATTTGACATGCCTGAAATCATGAATTAGAATAGTTAATTAGCTTTTTGGGTTTTCAGACCTAGTTTTTTAGATTTTCGTGGGTGTTAGGTTCTTGGAGTTTATTATTTGAGAATTTAACTTTAGTATTTCGTGGTTTGACTTGACTGAAATCATAAATTAGAATATTTAGTTGGCTGTTTTGGGACTTTCAGACCTAGGTTTTTTAGGTTTTCGTGTGTGTTGGACTCCTGGGATTTATTATTTGAGAAGTGACCTTTAGTATTTTGTGGTTTTACGTGCCTGAAATCATGAATTAGAATATTTAATTAGCTGTTTAGGGTTTTCAGACCTAGGTTTTTTAGATTTTCGTGGGGGTTTGTTTCCTGGGGTTTATTATTTGAGAACTTAACTTTAGTATTTCGTGGTTTGACGTGCATGAAATCATGAATTAGAATAGTTAATTAGCTGTTTAGGGTTTTCAGACCTAGGTTTCTTAGATTTTCGTGGGTGTTTTTTTCCTGGAGTTTATTATTTGAGAAGTTAACTTTAGTATTTCTTGGTTTGACGTGCCTGAAATCATGAATTAGAATAGTTAATTAACTGTTTGGGTTTTCAGACCTACTTTTTTTAGATTTTCGTGGGTGTTTGGTTCCTGGGGTTTATTATTTGAGAAGTTAACTTTAGTATTTCGTGATTTGACGTGCCTGAAATCATGAATTAGAATAGTCAATTAGCTGTTTGGGTTTTCAGACCTAGTTTTTTATATTTTCGTGGGTGTTAGGTTCCTGGGGTTTATTATTTGAGAAGTTAACTTTAGTATTTCTTGGTTTGACTTGCCTGAAATCATGAATTAGAATATTTAAATGGCTGTTTGGGGATTTTCAGACCTAGGTTTCTTAGTTTTTCGTGTGTGTTTGACTCCTGGGGTTTATTATTTGAGAAGTTAACTTTAGTATTTTGTGGTTTTACGTGCCTGAAATCATAAATTAGGATAGTTAATTAGCTGTTTAGGGTTTTCAGACCTAGGTTTTTTAGATTTTCGTGGGTGTTTGTTTCCTTGATTTTATTATTTGAGAAGTTAATTTTAGTATCTCGTGGTTTGACTTGCCTGAAATCATGGATTAAAGTGGTTAATTGGTTGTTTGAGGTTTTCAGTCTTAGTTTTTTTTTTATTTCCATGTGTGTTTGGCTCCTGGAGTTTATTAGCTGTTTAGGGTTTTCAGACCTAGGTTTTTTAGATTTTCGTGGGTGTTTGTTTCCTTGAGTTTATTATTTGAGAAGTTAACTTTAGTATCTCGTGGTTTGACTTGCCTGAAATCATGGATTAAAGTGGTTAATTGGTTGTTTTGAGGTTTTTAGACTTAGTTTTTTTTATTTCCATGTGTGTTTGCCTCCTGGAGTTTATTATTTGAGAAGTTAACCTTAGTATTTCATGTTTTTTTTTACTTGCCTGAAATCATGAATTAGAATATTTAATATGCATTTTGAGGTTTGCAGAGTTAGGTTTTTTAGATTTTCATGGGTGTTTGGTTCCTGGGGTTTATTATCTGAGAAGTTAACTTTAGCATTTCGTGGTTTTACGTGCCTGAAATTATTAATTACAATATTCAAATATCTGTTTGAGGTTTTCAGACATAGGTTTTTAATACTTTCGTCGGCGTATCTGATGAAATCATTTAGGTCGTATGATCAATTTAATTTATTTTTTAATACAGTAGTTTTTTCAGTAAGGACACTCAATATCCTAAAAGTGTTTAATTCAAACTTTTTCCTTGACCATCGATGTTGTTAGCAGAATTTCAAAAGGATCCTTTATGAGTGCTGGTGTATCTGATGAAATAATTCAGATCGTATGATCAATTTAATTTATTTTTTAATGCAGTATTTTTTCAGTAAGGACACTCGATATCCTAAAAGTGTTTGATTCAAACTTTTACATTGAGCATCGATGTTGTTAGCAGAATTTCAAAAGGATCGTTTATGAGTGCTAGCGTATCTGATGAAATAATTTAGGTCGTATGATAAAACAGCTAATTAACTATTCTAATTCATGATTTCAGGTACGTCAAACCACGAAATACTAAAGTTAACTTCTCAAATAATAAACTCCAGGAAACAAACACCCACGAAAATCTAAAAAACCCAGGTTTCATTTTTATGTTTGAGATAAATAAAGCTCTTTAGCAGTTGACATGTAAAAATATGTCACGAGATGAAACCGAATTAGCGTGTATATTTGAGGTAATGAGATGTGAGTCTCTTCTAGGTGTGAGAAATTTACATCTAAAACACCGGCAGTTTCTTGTTTACATGTGATATCTATCTAATATTCTAATTTAAGGAAAATCGTTACTTGTCCTTTGCGAAGATAACTATTCTGTGACCTTAATAATAAAAATAGTTTTTTAAATACAAACAAGGGCGTCTCGGGTATGTGTTAATATATTCAGTTTCTTTAGTATTATCGAGTTTCAAATTAGAATTTTATACAGTTTGAATAGCCATTCTATCGATATAAGTTCAAGGATTTCGATTGCGAATACATTGGCTTGAAGAAATCGTCATGTGTACTGATTTTTGAATGTGCGTTTTTACTGCTGACTACAGATCATCAAGAAGTCTCTTGTTACCACTGGCATATAAACTACAATATGTATGACTACAATGAAGACAGGTGGCGCAATACACTATACGTTAAAAACAAAATAGGTATATATAATAGAATGATACTTCCATCCTATAACAAAGGGAAGGATTTATCCTATGTACAAGAGGAAGTTAGAGAGATATGCTGTTTTTTTGGCGTAACAGCACTGTACACAAAAGGGAATGTGCCTACTGATAAACTTTTAATCGACAAATGCAAATCAGATATACCAATATTCAACTTGGAAGATTTTAATTGTGAGGTATTTCCGAGTAAAATACACAACCCAGAGGACGAGGTTTGATTTTTTAGCAAATGGGTACCGATAGATATTCCTTCTCGAAATATGTGTGTGAGATATCCTAGGAAGAAGAAGAACAAACAAATCCGTGATATAGATTCGAATCACACTGAGTGGATGACAAACAATGATGAATTTTTACAATAGTCATTACACCCATGACTATCCAATGGTCTTTTCAAAGACCACCAATTCTATAAACACTTCGTAACCATGGTAATATGAATCTTTTAGGTTCAATATTTGAAGCTATCTTCAGCAGAAGCTTAGGATAGTAGTGGACACCCTACTGTAGGGCTCATTTGAACGACAATTAAAAGTTCTAGTGCCCTGGTTAAGTTACCAAAAAACTGAAAGGGCAACTATGCCCCATTCAATGCTCAATTTTCCCAAAGTTACACGATCCAAATTTTTAGAAAGCCATTTTGTTCAGCATAGTCGAAATATCTAATAACTATGTCTTTGAGGATGACTTAATCCCCCACAGTCTTCAGGGGAAGGGCTGCAAGTTATGAACTTTGCCCATTGTTTACATATGGTTTTCGTTATTGGGAAGTATACAGAAGTTTTCAGGGCGGACTTTTTCTGATGGGGGAGGGGGTCAGGGGATGAATTTACGTGGGAATATCTTTCCATGGAGGGATTTTGTTTGGAAGAATGGAATTGTCCATGAAGGGAAATCCCCACTCTTTACGCTAAAGTTCTTTAGTACTTCCAAAAGAGATATCTAAAGTTTTGAAAGTTCTCTGTTGAAAGTTCTTTAGTACTATCAAAAGGGAGTAAGGAGCGACCCAGCTTTATAGTAACCGAAACTCTAAAATACGGAATTTTGATACCAAAAGATACAGCGAAAGAATTAGATTTGTGTGTTGATTTCAAATATATAAGTTGCACCAAGTTTAGTTATACCAATCAAAAGTTAGGCACCTGAGAAAATTTGCCACATTTTCGAAAAAAGTGGGAAATATCCTCTAAAAGTCGTAAAACTTTAATGAAAATCACACTATCAGATTCAGCATATCAGAGAACCCTACTGCAGAAGTTGGAATCCTCGCTCATAATTGCTAATCACTTTAACCCTTTTATCCAGGCCTGAGCGTGCACATATTTCCTTTTGGTGAATTGACGTTCCCTTTAAGCACTCTCTGAAAGTTCCAACTTAATACCCAAATCCCTTTTTGAGATATGCCATTTTGAAAATCTGCGTGCACATAGTGTATTTTGATTTAGTTCAAGTTCCACCTCAAATACCTCATTCTGTCAAATTTTCAACTTGATATGCATAGCCTAGTGCCAGGAATCAATGGGGGAATCCTCGCTCGTAATTGTTAATCACTTTAACCCTTTTATCCAGGCCTGAGCGTGCACATACTCCCTTTTGGTGAATTGACTTTCCCTTTAAGCACTCTCTGAAAGTTCCAACTTAATACACAAATCCTTTTTTGAGATATGCCATTTTGAAAATCTGCGTGCACAAAGTACATTTTTATTTAGTTCTAGTTACACCTCAAACACCTCACTCTGTCAAATTTTCAAATTGATATGAGTAACCTATTGTCAGGAACCAGTGGGGGGAATCCTCGCTCATAATTGATAATCACTTTAACCTTTTTTCTACATCGTCAAGTACATGCTCCAAAAATATTTTATTTAGAGATTTCATGTTAAAAAATTATCCAATCACTAATTACCCCTTTTTTGCAAATGTCAATCAATGAATTCCGATTGTTTTTAAATTGACAACACTGTCCAAAGATCACTTGTGTATTATAAAGTACACAATCATCCCCATCTCCCTCAAAACACTTTTCAGCCATTTCTTGTTAAAAATTTTTATTTCAAGTCAATCCTTAATAGGATCAAATTCGCAAAATCCTACACTCCAATTCGCAAATCTCATTACCCCTTTTTAAATGTCAATCAAACAATTCGGATTGTAGTGTCCAATTTTTTAATAACAAACTGCATACTCTCAAAACATGTTTGACCACATTATATCATGCTATATATATATTATGAAGTAGAAATCTGGCCTACATAAATTATGTCAGAAACCTGTCCTTCATAACATATTACGCAATCCCAAATAGCACAGGATGGAACATAGTCTACGCAAATAGCATGGAGATTCCTATATGTGTAAGCAAATAGCATGGAGATTCCTATATGTGTAAGCAATATGGTACTTAGACCTCTACTGATGTAATTATCATATTTTTTTCCTAATTCTATCTTTTTAAAGTTTACATCTGGAAATGAAAAGCAAAATTGACAAAAAGAAAAAATTGATAAACAAAGATTTTAAAAACACGGTAAAAACTGAACTAAACTTTTCAAAGGCTAATCTGAGCAAGTCAAATAAACAATATATAAAATTTAGAAATAAGATTCATTGCTGTTCTGGTTTTATTTTTCGTAACACCTACTGGAAAAAAATGCCCAATTTTTGGTGTTTGGCTAATGCGCTTGAGCATAGATAAAGTTTAAAGTAATTTTTAGAATAGACTTACTCAAAGTATCTTCTTATTTAGGGGTTAATGGTAAATGTTTTTTTGGCATTTTCTGCATGAATGCGTAATTTATATCCTAAAGTATTTCGTTTTGACTAGTGAAAAGTCAAGATTCAAAAAGAGGAAATAGTGCGGGCGAAAAGCGTCAAAAAATACCAGAATGCTTCCCGTGTTTGAGGAAAGCACTAAAATTGGCTTAAATTTACTTTCGAGCATACTCTTTAATATGGCTTGATTACACAAGCAATATTTTTCCTCGGAACGCCGCTAGGTAGCTTGAAATCCAAGATGGCGGACGAAAAAACGAGTTTGTCAAAATGAGAAGACATGACGGCTCAAATAGGCTAGTATGGGTTAATCGATGGCATAGGTTCCAAATATGAACACAAAATTAACCTAATTTGTACCGTAGTGCCGCTAGGTGCCTCAAATTCAAAATGGTGGACGAAAATACGAGTTTCTTAAAATGAGAAGACGAGGCCACTCAAATCGGCTAGTATGGGTTAATCGATGGCATAGGTTCCAAATATGAACACAAAATTAACCTAATTTGTACCGTAGTGCCGCTAGGTGACTCAAATTCAAAATGGTGGACGAAAATACGAGTTTGTTAAAATGAGAAGACGTGGCCACTCAAATCGGCTAGTATGGGTTAATCGATGGCATAGGTTCCAAATATGAACACAAAATTAACCTAAGTTGTACCGTAGTGCCGCTAGGTGCCTCAAATTCAAAATGGTGGACGAAAATACGAGTTTGTTAAAATGAGAAGACAAGACCGCTCAAATAGGCCCGTCCGGGGTAATCGATGGCACTAGTATATGACAGTAAGAGTTGACTAAAGTAATAATGTCTGGAATTCCTTATATTGTTCTGAATAATAATAAGAAAAGAAGCATTTTAATACTAAACTAAAAAAAAATACATCCAGTTGGCATGAAAAACCAATATTCACAATTAAAAAAAAGCACAAAAAAATCACTCGTTAGTTCAAACATGACGCATTGCAAACGGCTTAAATTTGCCTCCATGTCGACAGCTTTTGTTCAACCTGTCATCTAGGAATCTTTTTCTGGAAAGGATGACAGATGTCATTGTTTTAATTACGAATATCGTTGTTGAACCAGGAAAACCGATTTCAAGCCTCAACACCCTGGGCAAATAGCAGTACGAACAGTTTGTGGAGGAACGCCTCGTTGAACGCTCCAAACTAATAACAGCTCCGTTGGTTAAGAGATGCATTGCCATATTTGGAGGGTCTAAGAAGAAAAGACCAACCTCAGTGGAAACTCAGCTCAGTGCCGCTAGAAATGATGTATCACTGTTTGGAGCACTTTACGTTGGCTGTGTTGCTCGAGGAGGCGACATGGGTTCCTTCTTAACACGAAAACAGTCAATATCCACCGGCTTTGACGACTGATGGCCAGATTCGTGCTGGCAACAAGGGATGAACTTGAAGATGTCTTAATCAGCTTACCCCAGGCTGCTGAGGATAAAGTTCCAAATGTTACAGCGAAACTGACAGACGGAACTGCTCTGATGCAAATGTTGAACCCAAGGAAATTGAAGACCTTCGGAGAGTATGCAGAAAACGTGTATTTTCTCCTGATAGACTCTCGGCTCAGGTATGTCGAGATACTTGACCTCGTATTCCATGTTTACAGATTGGGAAGTCTAAAGTTGTATGTCAGAAGCCAGAGAGGCAAGGGTTCACGACTAAATGTTGTTCCAAACACACAAATCCCATTGGAGTGGAAAGAATTCCTGTAAGTAGATACAAACAAGAGAGACTTGTTTAACCTGCTGTCCCCTGCTGTCGTGAAAAGATTTCCAATGTAAAAAAAATTACATTGCACTACTGGAAATAAGCGCATAGCTAACTAGGCATTCGAAGAGCAGAAGCTCATCCAGTTATGTTCACACGAAGAGGCTGACACCCGCCTTTTGCTCCACGCTTGTGACACAGTCTTACAATGACATGCGTTGCTTCTCATACGAACAGTGGACACAGACGTGATTGTGATTGCAACTTCATGCTTTGATCGCATTGGAGTATCCAAACTATTGATTGCGTTTGGTGGCGGTACCAACCTAAAGTACGTTCTCATTCACGAAATAGTTCGATCACTCGGCCCGACGAAATTACAGGCACTTTGGTTCTTTCACGTGTTTACAAGATGTAATACGGTTTCTCCTTTTATCCACCACTCAAAGAGGCAATTATTTGTGACTTGGCAAAATATACCAGGACTGACGGAGACTTTCCTTCAACTGACAAACCAGCCTTCCCAAGTGACAGAACTGCAAGTACACGACCTTGAACGCTTTGTCATGAAGACATACGACGTAAAACAAGACTGCGACGACGTGAATGAATTTAGGAACGAAACATTTCTACGACAAAAGACCAAGAACTGCTGCATTAATTACTTCACTCCAGCCTGTTATATGGGGATCATGAACCTCGATTGATTCGGAAAACTGACATTTTCTTCCGCTATCTTCGATTTTAACCCCCAGAGCGGATCAACGGGTCAACTAATTTTAGACCCCAAGTGGATCGACGTCAACTAAATTTATTTATGTGCATATATTTGCGTTTTCAGAATCTGAAGCATCGATTGCTCCTAATTTGCCCATTTGAAGTGATTACTTCTTGTTTTAACAAAACTTGTATTTTTTTGACAGCCATCTTGAATCTGAAGTGCCTAGCAACACTACAGTACAAGTTAGTCTTACGTTCATATTCGAAACTTCTACCATCGATTACGTCCTACTGGCCTATTTGAGCGATCGTATCTTTTCATTTTGAAAATTTCGTGTTTTCGACCGTCGTCTTGGATTTGAGGCCCTTAGCCGCACTACAACTTAGGTTAGTTTTTTAGCTTAAAATCGGAAGCTGTGCTATCGGTTACCCCAAACTAACTTATTTGAAGGGCCATGTCTCCTCTTTTTGAAAAACTCATATTTTCGTCCGCCATCTTGTATTTTAAGCCACCTAGCGGCGTTCCAAGGAAAATTTTTGCTTGCATAATTGGGCCATATTAAAGAGCATGCTCGAAAGTAGATATCATCCAATTTTAATGCTTTCCTCGAACACGGAAGTATCATAGGCAGCGTGCTAGTGCTGCCTAAGTAAAAAACGATGTGGGCACAATGTGTTTTTTTGTGGACACTCCCACACAACCCTCAGGGCAAGGGTTTTGAGTTATGCCCTAGGGGCATAAAAGGTTTTTATAGAAGGCGTTGTCGTAGAAACTTCAAAAAAGGCTCATTCGATTGGAAATTCAAAGGGCTAGTGCCCTTTTCAATAGTCGAAAGTGATTGGATGGCAACTAGTCCTCCCCCAACATCCATTTCCCCAAACACATTTAATCAAAAGTTTGAGATAGCCATTTTGTTCAGCGTTGTTGATTTCCAGATAGAAAATATCTTTTTGAGGAGGACACTCCCCACAGCCCTCAGGGCAAGGGTTTTAAGTTATGCACTGGGGGCATATAAGGTTTTTAAAGAAAGCTTTGTCGTAGAAACTTCAAAAAAAGCTTACTCGACTGGAAATTCAAAGGACTAGCGCCCTTTTTAATAGACAAAAGTGATTGGAGGACAACTAGCCCCCCCCCCCACGCCCAGCGTTCCCCCAAACACATCCAATAAATTTTTTTAGATAGCCATTTTGTTCAGCGTAGTTGATTTCCAGATAGAAAATATATTTTTGATGAGGATACTCCCCCACAACCCTCAGGGCAAGGATTATAAGTTATGCCCTGGGGGCATATAAGGTTTTTATTGAAATCTTTGTCGTAAAAAAATTGAACAAGAGCTCATTCGATTTGAAATTCAAAGGGCTAGTGCCCTTTTTAACATTCGAAAGTGATTTAGGGCAACTAGCCTCCCTCTCACGCCCACCTTTTCCCCAAACGCATCCAATCAAAATTTTTAGATAGCAATTATGTTCAACGTAGTTGAAAGTTTTGGAAATTAGGTCATTATGGAGGACAACCCCCCCCCACAGCGCACAGGGCAAAGGTTGTAGGTTATGCCCTGGGGGCATATAAGGTTTTTATCGAAAGCGTTGTTATAGAAACTTCAAAAGGGCTCATTCAATTGGAAATCGAAAGAGCTAGTGCCTTTTTTAATAGTTGAAAGTGATTGGATACCCGACTAACGCCCCTCTCACGCCCACCATTTTCCCAAACACATCGAATTAAAATTTTGAGATATCCATTTTGTTCAACGTAGTTGAAAGTTCTGGAAATTAAGTCTTGTAGGATGATAACCCCCTCAGAGCCCTCAGTGCAAGGGTTGTAAGTTATGCCCTGGGGGCATATAAAGTTTATCTAGAAAGGTGTTATAAAAATTTCAAAAATGGTTCATTTGATTGGAAATTGGAATTGCCCTTTTTATAGTCGAAAGTGAGTGGAGAGTAATTAACCCCCCTCTTACGCCTACCATTTCCCCAAAATCATTCAATCAGAGTTAAGAGATAGCTATTTTGTTCAACGTAGTTGAAAGTTCTGTAAATTATGTGTTTAAGGATGACAAACCCCCCAGAGCCCCAAGGGCAAAGGTTGTAAGTTCTGCCCTGGGGGCATATAAGGTTTTATAGAGAGTTGTCGTAAAACTTCAAAAGGGGCTCATTCAATTTGAAATTGAGAGGGATAGTGCGCTTTGTAATAGTCGAAAGTGATTGTCGGGTAACTAACCCCCCTCTCACGCCCACCATTCCTCCAAACACATCCAATCAAAATTTTCCGATAGCCATTTTGTTCAACGTAGTAGAAAGTTCTGGTAATTAGGTCTTTGAGAATGACATCCCCCCCAGCACTCAGGACAAGGGTTGTAAGTTATTAACGTAGTTGAAAACTCTGGAAATTCGGTTTTAGAGGATGACAACCATCCTAACAGACCTTAGGGTAAGGTTTGTAATTTATGCCCTGGGGGCATATAAGGTGTTTATAGAAAGCGTTGTCGATTCCAAACGGTCTCGTTCGATTGGAAATTAAAAGGTCTAGTGCCCTTTTTAATTGTCGAAAGTGATTGAAAGGCTTGACATCTTTAGATAAAAATCGAAGGGGGTATTATGTATTATTTTTTTGTTGGTGTTGTTGTTTAGACCTGGGCACTTCGTATCGAAGAAGTTGTCGTGGGAACTTCGAAAAGGGAGCTTTCCATTGAAAACAGAAAGGGCTGATGCCCTTTTTAATAGTCGAAAGTGATTTGAGGGCAACTAATCCCCCTTCCACTCCCACCCTCCCACATCAACCCTCCCACACCAACCCTCCCATTTCTGCTCTTAAAATTTAATCAAATCGAAATAGCGTAAGTGTATCCAAGCTATCAAAGAAAGTAAACAGATTTTTTTTGCGAATGGTATTAAGTTATCCATTTCAGGTCAACTAGAGGAGGTATGAAACTAAATTAAACTGTACTATTTGTGTCCAGATTTTTAAAAGGGTGTATGTTGTTAAAAATTGCTGAAAATTTTTCTCCAGCATACAAATAGCAGGCCAAACTATAAAGTCTTAAAAAACGAAAAGATTTAAAGTATTATTATATTTTCCCCTGAAAAGACTATGTCAATATAAAACGAACAGAAATTAATTTTAAAAAAAATTTTCCACAAAATAAATTTTTCAAAGAAAAGAAAAGAACTCCAATAAACAAAAAATGAGCAAAAATTAAATCAAATAATCTACCAAGCGTGAAATTACCACAAATCAGCATCGATAAATAAATGAAACCCAAAACGAACAGAAATTACAATAATTACCGAGTCAGGCTCAAAACGAGTAGAAATTAACATAAGTTGGGCGCAAAACCGCTATGCCTTCCCAAGGCCAGAACAAAATTTGCACTCTAATGAAAAAATACAAATGAATGTGCATTGTCAGTTTAATATACATGTACTGATATTTAGTAATCAAAATGTTAATATTATTTGATTTATTCAAGTTATAAAAGTAAAAACATTCATATTTTTTCAGTAAAGTGCAAATTTAGTTCTGGCCTTGGGAAGGCATAGGGGTATTGTAATTTCTGTTCGTTTTGGGTTTCATTTATTTATCGATGCTTATTTGTGGTAGTTTCACGCTTGGTAGATTATTTTATTTTATTTTTGCTCATTTTTTGTTTAATGGAGTTCTTTACTTTTCTTTGAAAAACTTATTTTGTGGAAAATGTTTTTTTTAATTAATAAATATAAAAGGCTTTTTAAAAAAACTTTTTCCACAAAATAAGTTTTTCAAAAAAAAGTAAAGAACTCCATTAAACAAAAAATGAGCAAAAATAAAATCAAATAATCTACCAAGCGTGAAAATACCACAAATCAGCATTGATAAATAAATGAAACCCAAAACGAACGGAAATTACAATGAATAACCGAGTCAAACTCAAAACGAGCAGAAATTAACATAAGTTGGGCGCAAAACCCCTATGCCTTCCCAAGGCAAGAACAAAATTTGCACTTTACTGAAAAAAAAATAAAGGTTTTTACTTTTATAACTTTAATAAATCAAATAATATTAACATTTTGATTACTAAGTATCAGTATATGTATATTAATGCACATTCAATGCACATGTACAATGCACACTCATTTGTATTTTTTCAGTAAAGTGCAAATTTTGTTTGGGCCTTGGGAAGGCATAGGGGTTTTGCACCCAACTTATGTTAATTTCTGCTTGTTTTGAGTTTGACTCGGTTACTTATTAATATTTCTGTTCGTTTTGGGTTTCATTTATTTATCGATGCTGCCTATGATAAAATAAAAAGACAACAAGTTTTTCAACTGAAAGTATGGAGCAATATTAAAAATCAGAACGAATTGAAAACTATTCCGTATATGAAGGGGTTACCCCTCTCCTCACTGTCTTGCTCTTTCGCCTTATTTTTTTAACATTTTTTAAAAAAGCTTCCTTTTCTAATGAAAAGGCCCTTGTGTTTTAGGAGCCATTCTAAAAAAATTAGAACAAACAGTCAAATTCTAGCCTAAAGACCAAGGTATTGACGAGAGAGACAACCCCTTCATATACGGAATAATTTCTGTTCGTCTTGAGTTTTAATGTTGCTCTTTACTTTCAGTTGAAAAAACTTATTTTTTTATTTAATTTCTGATTGTTTTCAAATAATGCCCGTACATCTGGCTCACCCGTTTCAGCCTGAAAAATTCTCCTTAGTTTACAAGGCCAGTTTATTTTCGTATACTTATCCTGAAAAAGACTTAGCCAGTATCTTTAGCCAGAAAGTGACAGGAAAATCCAAAATGTCTTCCAAGTGCCATGACTAGTTGTTTTTTTGCATACCTGTCTTAAATACTTATAGAAAAGCAGAATATTAAAAACAAATTAGTTTGTATATTTGGAAATATCTGCCGAACTGCTAATACCCTTGTTATTTTACCATTGGATAAACGTTTATTTTTGCTCCTTTTAGTTTTATAAAATCTGTCAGGGAAATTCTTTTGTAAAATCCAATCATTTTTTCTGAATAGTTTTCCGACATTTTCGGTATGAATGGCTAAACTTTAAAGAACATCCTTACGACAGTCAAAACTCAACCATGTCTCTTGACACTAAAAAAAAGCAGAAAATTTGGTAAAAAAAAAGCAGAAAGAAGGCTTTTGCGTGCTATAGACACCAAATGATGGTCTCCTAAATGATCAAACAGTTCGCGCTAACGAAAGTAAGGAGCGACCCGGCTGAATAGTAATCGAAACTCTAAACAAATGAATTTTGATACCAATAACCCACAGTTCTTTTGTTTCTCAACGCCTTGCTATTTACGCTAAAAGTTTGACTGTCTCATAGCTTTACTTTTTAAAACAATGAAAAACTTTTGCGTAAAGAGCGAGGGGTTGAGGAGGGGACAGTCCCTTTCATATACGGAATAATTTATGATCGTTTTAAATTTTAATGTTGCTCCTTACTTTGAGTTAAAAAAACTTGTTTTTATTGTATTTAATTTCTGAACGTTTTGAATTAATGCAACTTTGATTTTGGCTCATTGTAGCTGAATAATTAAAATGAAATTTTCATATTAATTCTACTTTTTTTGGCTAAATGGCTTTCTCGAAATTTTGTTCTGACGTAACTTACGAATTAACTTTCATAACGAACTTCTATGTTCGCATATTTTTATTACGTATATTAGGGAGTTCGCCCCTAGTCAATACCTCGCTCTTTACGCTATAAAGTTCTAATTTTGTTAGAATCACAAACCCCTGAATCACAAAGGCTGGTTAATTAGAATAGATAGTTCTTTTGAAAGCAATAAAAAAACTTTATCGTAAAGAGCGAGGTATTGACTTGGAGGCGAACCCCCTCATGTTCGTAATAATTTCTGTTCGTTTAAGTTTGAATGTTGCTCCTTACTTTTAGTAAAAAAAAAAAACCTGTTTTTTTTATTTAATGTTGTTACTAGTTTATAGTTATCGCTGCAACCATGATGATATTTTAAGTTTGATGGAAAAATAAAAAAATATTTAAGAAAATCAAGAGACCCAGGTTGATTTTCAACCATTTGATGAAACGAATAACAAGTCGATTCTCCAACACACAAAAAAAACTTTTCGTTTTTCATCAAATGTCATGTATAGCCAGTGGGGTCTTCAATTTAGTTTTATCAAATTAATAGGTCTATTTAATTTTAAATTTTATTACGTTTTCTTATGTCATTTAATTCTTTTTTTTAAGACATAGAAATCATTGACCTAGCCGAGAGTGAAACTGAGAATGAAGTCAGAGAGGACGCTTCAACTGTCCCAGAGAGGAGTCCTCTGCCCGAAGGGACGCAGAATTTAAGTTTATCTTCGTGTTCTGATTTCAACCTCAAGGCCGAGCCCTTAACTGGTTTGGATTTGTCTTTTGTAAGTTTATTTATTCCAGTAAGCGTTTTTCAAGCAGATGTTATGTTGGACCACTTTTTGCCATGCTCTATGCGTTTTACACAATTTTTTTTTCTGGGGGGGGGATGAATTTGAAGGTAAGATAAGTTTATTCTTTCTCGCTAAGAGAAATGTGAAAAAGAAATGGAGCAAATAAATAGAAAAGAAAGGAATAGAAAAAGCCACTAAGAAAAATTATAAACAATAAAAATACAGAACTATCGTGGTTGCATCGGTAGCTGCTGCCTTGTAAAGGACGTTCCAAACAACACTACTGTATAATGTGAAAAGACAGAAGATGAAAAGAATTGTCCAGCTCTCTTTTGAAAACGTCCTATTCTTGTGCAGTCACTGCAACTAGCGGTCAAAACTGAACATCTTTCTAAAATGAAATTTGTCGTAATATAAGGGGCAACCTAGCGGGAATTTAAGAATATTTACAAACAGCTAACAGGTGTTTACATCTGCAGACTACATGTACAGGCTGAACATGAGTTTGGAAAAGTAGTTATCTGGATGAAATTTTTTTTTTTGTGGGGGGGTCACTAAAATTGGGTCTTTAGCATCCGGATTAGTACTCTTTAGGTTCTAAAATTGGGGAAGTAGTTTGCTAGTTCTGGGATTTAAAGGCAACCAAACTTATAAATAGTAGCTTGTTAATTTTGGAACCCGAAGAAATTCAATAAATTGGATTTCAACTCTGATAATTTTAAACTGAGTCCTGAGGGGTAGGGCAAATTTTCTTCCTGGATTTTTCCTTGGTTAGAGGAACGATGAATACTTTGAACCGCAAAGATATTTTTTTACTTTTATGGATTTACATTTCTAGCTCATGAGGGGAGGGGGCAACCGTTTCATAGCACAAAGGTTTTATTAATAATCCCATCGATACTCATTGAATGTGCTACCGGGTTATATACATTACTTTATTTGTGTTAGTTGTTATTTACTGAGAACTAATAGATTGCTTAAATTGTAGGTCTTGTTAAGATAATTGTTTTTTTTTATGTATTGGAGAGGGATGGAGTTCACTTGGAAAGAATAGTTTAATTCGATTTGGAAGGAATTAAAGGCATTTAGAAAGACTTGATTCCTATATGCATCTTGGAATTTCTAATATATCTTGAAAATTCTTGCTGAAGTCTGAAATCTAAATAAATTATCGAAATTACCAATCGGCGCACCCGGTTTTGACGTCTTGTTTCCTAGTTGTAAAAATTATGAAATTCCTGCCCTGACTTTAGATTCACAGAGGCCCATCCTGGGTACCCTGGTGCCAATTTAGTTATACCCCTTTTTTGTTAAACAAGAAAGAGAATGGAATTTTCTTCTTCTTTTTTTTTTAAGTGTCGATATACCTGTTTTCTGGGAGCTAAATGAAGTCCTCTTAATACATGTTTGAAACCTTGAATAAACTAAGACAAAGAAAAACTGTATTCTAAATAACCTTAGAAACCTGTCATAATAAGTAAGATAAAGGAATGTAAACTCTCTCTGTGTTCACTTCTCTGTGAATTATCTACTTCTCTGTGAAGCAAGACTTCTTCTCTTTAGGGCCTTATGGTAGCGTTGGCCTTTTATCTGGGTTCTACCGGTGGAGGATATCTAGAATCTCTAACCATCACATAGTTTATGTTTAGAGTATAAAATTTTTATTTATACATATAATACAGTGAATGTACATATGGCGAGGACAGATACAGAATTCAAACTGACTCAAATAATCTAAATTGGTAACTTATACGTTATTCAGATACACGTCCGGCCATTTGAAAGAACTGCTCTAGTTTTAATTTGTTAACTTCTAGGAATTACAGCAAATATTCAGAATTAATTTAGTTATCAAGGAAATGGGATTTGACTAGGAAGTGAACCTTTTGACATATACTTAGAATTTTAATTATTGGTTTTAACCCAGAAAAACCCCCTTTCAATGTTTACAGATTTTCCCCGGGGTTTTCAAAATCTTTTTTTTTCCAAAAAAAAAAACGATTTTCTATCCTCAAACAAAGTTACACTTAACAAGAACATAAAATAAAATACTGGCACTAAAACTGAATCAACAAGACGCAAGATATTATATTTTTCCAATTGGCACTTTCATTTCACTTTATATTGTCATGCTAAGTTCGCCTAAAATTCACATAGCTACACCTAATAGAAAAATTTGTATATCGTCAGAATATTTTTTTCAAAAGAACTTAAGTTTGAACAGAACACTTAAACAAAAATGATAATGTTCAACAGAAACACAATGAGATTTTCTTTTAATTTCCTTTTACCAAAGCTTGAATTCTTTTTTTTCCAAATTATTCGGTTCTTTTACAATTCAAAAGATATCAAAAAGAAGTAAATACATCATTTGGTTGGTCAGGTTGGTCAAACATCTTTCGCTTGTCATTTTTATTCACAGGCATAGATGGCGATCGGAATAATGAGGGAGTAGAAAAGTCTTGTTTTGAGAGTTGTTGTTAAGTTCTTATTCCTCCAAATGGGCATCAGAGCTTTAAAACTGGAGTTTGCAAGTGTCAGGTGTCTCTTGATGTCTTTGAGTTGGTTGTTATCATAAGTAAGTAAGCTCCCAAGGTAGGTGAAGCCTTCCACCCACTCAATTTTACCTTTACCAAGCTGAAGGCTGAGATTTACCTGTGAATCGAATTTGCGTGAACAACGCATGGCTTTCGTTTTTGAGGTGTTGATTGCCATCCCGAAGAGGTTGGTGGACCAGTGATCGCTGTTAGCCTAAGATTGTAGATCTTGAAGGGACTCGGCTATTAGGACTATGTCATCAGCATATGCCAGTTTGTCTATCATCACTCCTCCGACAAGGGCGCCGGGTGGGTTATCTGTGAGTAAAAGGGCTGCAGTTAGGAAGAGATTAAACAGCTCCGGTGATATTAGACAACCTTGAAGAACTCCGGTAGAGGTTTTGAAGCTGTCGGTAAGTCCCTCTCCCGTCATGAGGTGGCTACTGAACTTCTTATGCATGTCTTTGAACAGTGAGATCAGGTTGGATGGGATGCCAAAGTGAAGAAGGATGTGCCATAGACCTTCTCTCCATTTCCGATCAAAAGCTTGTTTAAAGTCTATGAAAAGGTGGTAGATGCTGCGGCCAAGTTCGCTATACTTTTACATGATCTGCCGAACAGTGAATATTTGATCAAATGTTGATCTATTAGGTCGGAAGCCGGCTTGGTATTCCGGAATGACCAGTGAGGAAATGGCTCGTATACGCCCGAGCATGACTCTGGTGAGGATTTTTGCTGCGTGGCTGGTAAGACTTATTGGGCGGTAGTTGTCGCAGACAGCTTTAGAGCCTTTTTTATGCAGGGGAATTATCCTGGCTTCGCACCAGGGTGAGGGGAAGTGACATACTTCCCAAGCAGCTGTGGCAATTTTGTGGTAAAGGTCAAGGAGTGGTTTGCAGTTTACTTTCAGTAGTTCGGGCTGGATTCCATCGGGGCCGGCAGCTTTGTTTGTTCTCAAGTCTCTGATAGCTGCTTCTATTTCAGAGTGAAGAGGGGGAGGACTTGGATCTGTAGAAGTTATAGGGAAAGTGTTGAGAATTGTTGAGTCTGGGTGGATGTCCAGATTCAGTTTATTTTAAAAATGGTTTTTCCATCGTGAACGGATTCCGTCTGTGGATTGTATTTGGTTTCCATGTTCGTCGAGAAGGGAGAACGCTTTTATGTCCTTCTTTTTGGCCAATTCCCGTACTCTTCTAAACATGTAGTGGGGGTCTCCTTTCTTGAAGGCCGATTCACATTGATCACACGTTTCTTTAATAAAAGCACGATGAGCCCGTCTGATGGATTTCTCAACAGCTCGTTTGAGTTGCTTGTACCGGTCCCTACTTTCTTTATTTTGCTTGTTCGTGAGTTGGCGCTTTTCGTCACAGAGTGAAATGATCTCGTTTGTTATCCAAGGTTTGTGAATTTTTGTTGGGTACCCAGTGTGGAATGAGTGACATCACATATGATATTTGTGCTGCTAGTCACCAGGTTGTCAGTATCTTCCTTAGACAGGATAGGTGTAGATCTCGACGTGAGCTCCGAAATTTTTTCGGATAGAATGGTGATATAGGTCATAGTTGTGTTTTCGTCTTTCAGTAGATCTACTCGAAACTTGGGGGTTTTCTGAGATAACTTTGATGCTGTTTTAAGTCTTGGTTTGAACTTAGACATGACAAGCGAGTGGTCGCTGTCAAAGTCGCCACCGGCTAGCGTGACTGTGTTCAGGACAGACGTTTTCCAACGTCTAGACACGAGGATGTAGTCTATTAAGTTTTTAGTTTTTCCATCCGGTGAGGTCCAGGATGTCTTACGGCGAGGTCTGTGCTTGAACAGTGTGTTTGTAATGACTAAATCGCTGTATCTCCAGAATTTGATAAGGTGTTCTCCCCTTCTATTCTTTTTTCCATGTTCAAATTTGTCCATTACATCTTTGTGTCCTGTGTGGTTTTTTGCAATGATGATATTTAAGTCACCAATGACAAAGATTAGGTCCTTCTTGGGACAGAATAAACCAGACTTTGAAGCTGGAGATAGAAGTTTTCAGACTCTTCGTCGTCTCTGCTGGAATCCGGAGAGTATACTTGGATAATTGTGAGGTTGGTGGGTGACCCTTTCAGGCGGATCATGATGATCCGTTCCGTGAGTGGGGTTACGGATATTAAGGATTTTCTGGCTTTATTAGACAGTAGGAAACCTACACCTTGTCGATGTTTCTTGTCATTACGTCCCGAAAGTAGAAGGGTAACATCTCCATGTTTCTCTTCACCAGTGACTGGAAGATGGGTTTCAGCGAGACCGATAACATCCCAGCTGTACCGTTTTATCTCTCTTAGGAGTAGGTCTATTTTCCCTTGTTTAGCGAGGGTTCTAGTGTTGAGGGTACCTATTGACATAGTTATTTTTGGATAAACAATAGCCTCCAGGGTTGGGGTTGTCAACGTAGATATATTCGCGCGATTCACGGTTGTAGAGTCGTCGGCTGCCCCGGACACGGTATCTCTTAACGCATTATCGTCGGTTACCCCGGACGCGGTAGCACTGGTTCTCATATTTGATCTCTTATTCGTATTCATATTCATCATTAAAATTAAAGAAGGGGTTTCTTGGCCCCTTCTGTATCTATTACCGATAGTGCGCTCTTTTGGTGTCCTGCAACACCAGCAACTTAACCCATTGCTGGGGGAAGATTTGTGACTGACGGGACGTATCCATGTGCCGATGGGCCCTGCCCAGTGCACATTAGAGGGGTCATCCTCCTCCTCCGTCTGAATTTAAGGCCCCCAGACGAGGGTGCTCCTGCAATGTTTCAAGACCCCCAGAGACTGGGTCCTCCCTTGGTCCGCGCCTCACTACCCATGAGGTACCCTATATATCTGCAGGGCGTTCCCCTATCCGCCACCTGGGGACGCGCTGAGTGGCCTGGGGCAGGTCCCACTGAGAACTCTAAAGTTTTCAGTAGTTCTCAGATGTACTGCAATAGATGTAATGCAGATGTACTCGTTTGTACTGCAATAACATACTAATCTCTACAATTATCTTACTCTACTTATCTCTATAAGTGTTTCAATACTCTCTATAACTCTATTTCCCCTTTATCTACTTCTACACTAACTAGACTAGGCTCCATTTGAACCTCATGTTCCAGTTTTATTGCCGAATCTACTAAGACACTTGGCAAGACTATTTTAGCTGTTCTAGGGATCCCTTTGTCCTTGCCAACACCTCCTAGCGGATAACAATAAAGAACACCTTCCTTCAGAAACGGGCCGTCAAAAATTTTCAACAGCCAAGGCACAAAATTGTTATCTGTCACTCCCCCTGGCACGGAACTCTTTTCCGCCCTGTCGACTTCCGGCACGGAACTCTTTTCCGCTCTGTCGACTATTTTTTTCTCTGGCACGGAACTCTTTTCCGCCCTGTCGACTTCTGGCACGGAACTCTTTTCTGCCCTGTCGACTATTTTTTCCTCTGGCACGGAACTCTTTTCCGCCCTATCGACTTCTGGCACGCTCTTTTCCGCCCTGTTGACTATTTTCCATGATACGAAACCTGCAGGGTTTTCGAGGTTCGGTGATCCACCGCCTACCTCTCTCTTCGCCCATGGGAGCTCAGACCTTCCTTTCCCAGGATCTTCTGAAACCCGTTAACCGCTGGTCCGTCGGTCGACCGTCGCCCGCCCCTTCACCAGGCTAATCTCTCTCGAAACAACGCCTCATTACGTTGGTTCCTTATAAATTTTCAGTTATCTGGTCCCTCGGTCAACCTTAGTTCGCCCCTTCACCAGCCTCATCCCTCTCGACACAACGCCTCATTACGTCGGTTACTAATAATAAATTTCTCGTCTCTCTTAATAATACAACTTTCTAGGTCTATGGTCTAGGTCTAGGTCTTTCTAGATCACCAGCACCTTTCTAGGCAATTTATAGGTTTGAGATCCTAGCTTGATGTGTCCATCAGTACACAATTAACTGGAAAGGGGTAGGATTAAGTGATTCCTCCCCCTACCCGTGAGATTAGTCCGAAGGACGCCCTGGGAAATTATTGGCCTGTTTAGGACAGTTTTTCGAATCTATTTCCCTAAAAAAAGTTGTGCCCAGGGATTCTTCCCAAAGCATTTTTTTTATAATTTGGATATGAAGTGCCCATAAATAGAAGAAAACTGAAAAATTCGGGAGGGCAACCACCTCTCTTCTTCGGCAATCTTATTGAAAGATAGAAGGAAACATATCAAAAGGAACAAACTGACAAAAAAACAATGTGGAAAGCAAACAGAAAAAGACACAGACCAAAACCAAAATTGGAACAATTAAAAAAACACAGAAAAGAAAACATACAATGTGGAGAACTAACACAAATAATAAACAAATAAAATCAAAAATTAACAGAACTTAAAAGCCAAAACAAAACCTTGATTCCAATAGCGAGCCAAAAAACTGATTCTCAATCTTCATTTCTTTAGTTTTATTTTTGTTACAGCAAACCAACGTGGTTTACAAAATTATCCTTAAAATCGAAGAATAACATTGATTCTACAAAGTGAACTAATGACACTTTCTATAACTCTGAATAAAGCTGTCACTGAATGAGGGTCTCTTACCCACTGTCCTGCAATATAGTAAACTTTTAACCCATTGTTCCTCTCCCACAAAAGTAAACAAAACATAAATCGTAAACATCATATTTTGTCATATCTTGTCATAGCAAGGACGTATCCAGAATTTTGTTCTGGGTGGGAGTCACAAAAAAAGAAGAAAAATGCACCCAAAATTTGATTATATGCACTTTTGTTGTGTTTTTACGACTCTGATTCTTTTGAAGGGGGAGGAATTCAAATTCACATAGCCACCTCCCCCACCTCCCACTGGATACGGCCTTGTAGTCTCATTAGGTGCAGTACTCTCATTTATATGGATAATAATGTTATTTGTTTTATTTATTTATTGATAGCTCATAATAACATTTTCTTTCAGTTTATCTCTCATTTTGATGATGAACCTGAGCAGAATACTATTCGACCAAGACCCCGTCCGTTATGTAAATATTCTGCAGAAGAAAGAAAGAAGAGGAGAGACGACTATTGAAAAATACCCTTTGTAATTTCGCTGCCAGCAAAAGAAGAACTGTATTATTTTATTTCTGGAGTATTTTAGAGATATAGAGTTAAACTAATCAATGGAAATGGAATAATATTCCACAGAACTGTGTTCTTTGAAAATCTTTATTCTACAGCTAAATCAGATAACCTGAAGAAGAAATATTATGTTGTAAATTTCTCCTTATGTCTGGTTAAAGAAATTTAAGGGGATAAAATCTAAAGGGACGTGCTAAGTGTATAATAATGGGTAAAATATAAGAAATAAAATATGAATAAAAAACTAGAGACAAAAAAAATATATCAGGAAAAATAGATATAAAGGGACCCGCTAAATCAATTCCTACGAAACATCTATGGTTGCCCTTTGTGCCACAAATGGTCCAGGAGGACCTCTTTATATTACATATAGGAATTTCTCCCTAATATTGTCTCAACTTAGACTACCGGCTTAGATTATTATTAGTAATTTTAAGCGGATATTTTGAAACCGTCAAACACTACTGTGAAACGCTTAAATATTTTTTTCTTTATACAACAATTGGCATCACCAAATATTATTGAATAGTTTTAAATATATATGCATACATTTAATGTAAGTATAAATTCAGTTTAAAAAATATAAATAAACAAATTTAAAAAGTATAAAATCAATAAAAATAAATGAAAATATATATATGTACATATTTATTTATATAATCATAAATAAATATTTACAGCAAATAAATAAATATGGATATATATAATAATTCAAAAGATTTATAATTAAAACCATAAAACAAACTTCAACCCAATAAATACAAATCAACAACAAATTGAAGTATGTACAAATCGTTTCAAGTTCTGTGCTCATATTGGAAAAAAAGTTGCAGTTGATGCAATGAATTTCTAAGTTTGAGCTTTTGTATTTTTATTATTAACTTTAATTATTAATTATTTTAATTATTTTGCTATTGTCACTATCATTATTGGCCATCAAAAAATGATACAAGATTCAAGTCTTAAGCATTTAATTACTTATATTAAAGTTTAATATTAGCTATTAGTTATTGTTTGAAAACTGTATAAACGACTTTGCACACTGGATTTTCAACAACAATGGGAATATTATCCTTTTTCTTAAGACTATAACCTTTTTCTTAAGAATTTATTACTGCTATTTCCCTTATTCAAGATACTACCCAAAAATGAAGGATTCTTATCCCTTATTAGCAGGGTTATACGAAGTGCATTTATACGCATCTTGTCGTGTGCTTTTGTATTTTTTTTATTACTTTTATCAAGTTCACCTGGACAGATTAGGTTTTCATGCCAAATCCATGGTAGTTTTGTCCAATGACAAAACTACACATGGATACCCGCAGGGTTGTTAGATATCAGCCTCTTTGTGTCATTTTTAATGTCATTTAAATAGATGGAACTTGAAAATAATATAGTTAAAAATTTTAGCGAAACACGCCGTCTAAAAGTTCAGCTACCATGCTTGATATTCCAGTAGAGACTTTAATTATTTCACCATGATTTTAGGTATTACTTTGATGTAAGCAGAAAGGTGAATGTAAAGTACAATATCTACAGGGGTCCTTTTCACCATGCAAATCGTATTGAACGCCTTTGCCAATATGTAGCCTATCAAAAGAGAAATAAAAAAGTCAGGTTTACACTTAGGGGGGGAGGGGCAGTCAACCAGAATGTAGCTATAAACTAAATCTTTCTGGCTATTCGCCTGAAGATCCATCCCCCATCACATATTGTACTCCCGGTCAAGGCAAATTATCAGGAGATCGGCACCGGCGCAATGCGGATTTCAATGGCTCATGCGAAAGTTTGTTTTTGCTTTTAGCAGTTGAAAAAAGATTGTCTTTGGCCAAAAGCCCTAAGAGTAAGCCAAGGGAGCCTTGGCAAACGATGTTCACTTTTTTAAACACATTACGATCACCTTTGTCAAAAATCCTAAAACCCATAACTGAAAATCCGAACATCCTTAAATGAATACGCGCTGACTCTTTTTGAGGACAGAAATATCGAAAAGTCAACTAAAATTCGAGGGTAAGAAAGTCAAAGTGGCTGTGACTATGGAGGGTAAATTGCTTGAAGGTGACTGTAGTTCAGCTAAAGTCCAAGGTTTGAACACACACTTTGTTTTTATCAACAGGTTTGGAACTGGCTTAAGGCATCACAATACCCAGGTTCAGTTTTGGGTTTCAATGGGACTATATATGTTCAGTAACCTAGCTGCCGAAAAAGGTTACTATCCAATCTATACAATGCAGAAATGCTATGGACGTTGAATAGTCGTTTTCAGTGATCTTCATGTCTCTATTTTTCGTATCTCTGCAGCATTATTCTTTCGTTAGTCTTAAGGTTGAAAAATTATTTGATTCTTTTATGTTACGCCTAACGTTTGTTATGTTTTGTGTAACGTGTCCCTGATTATAATATGCTCAAAGTTTGTAAACCAAGTGTTCCGGTGTGAACTATTGTATAAATTAGCTTTTTAAATTTCAAGGGAGAAATTTCCACTATGTAAAATAAGACTTTTGTGTAAAAAGAAGCATTAGAACAAAAATTGTTATAAGTATCATGTGTGAAAAGTACCATAAGAGTCCCATAAGTACTATAACCCATGAGTTTCAAAAAGTACCATAAGTGAAAAACTCATTAAAGTAGCAAGGACACCAAAGGAAAAAAAACTTGACACCTAAGAACACCGAGGGAAAAAAACTTAATTTTATGAATTGGTTAAGTCGAAACTTATACAACCATATGTATCTTTAAGAAAACAAAATAGGAAAAATTGGAAATACAGTTTTTAATGATAAAGGCATCCATGTGCAGTTTTTGGTAGTAGCGAGTGCCAAAAAAAAAAAATTGTGAGTGAAAATTGTACAAAAGAGAAAAAAAAGAAAATAAGAAAAAAAAACAGATGGAAGCACAGCTAAAGAATGTGACACTTTTCTTGGATGATGTGGTTGTACTGATGTTTTAAATTTCACAGACGAAAATGATTTTCAGATATAACTAATTAGTTATTCTTATTTATTTTCCTAGTTCCACGTTGAAAACCAAGCCTTAAAAGCTTCCCAGTTTTGAAACAACTCAGATTATTTATTGTAATTTTTGTTTGTTTTGGGTTTCATTTATTTATTGATGATTTGTGGCAGTTTTATGCTTGGAAAATTATTTGACTTTATTTCTGCTGAGAGAAATCTTAGGAAATCGTGATTTTTGGGTAGGAATAGACTTTAGCTTGGTCTAAGGGGATAAAAATATTTGTATTCTGATGTCCTTGTTACTTTAGCTTTGAATAGTGGGGGCTTGATTGTAGAAACTGTTTAGAGAGGTATGCACCTGCCTTATTAATCCATCGAAAATTTGTCCTCTCGGATAGAATTGATTATAAAGCTAAGGCATAATTCGACTAGTTTCTTTTTTTGTTTCCAATTCCCTCTTAACTTGGTTTACAAATTTTACTTAAATTATTCGACGAGTGTTTTACAGATATCGCTTTTGCTTAAAGTGCAATCAAAATATGTGTGTCTTTTTAAAAAACAATTATTATAAATGTATATATTATTAAAACTGTTCTAATATTCGAATTGTGTTCATAAGTAACTAATTTAGCATTATGAATTGCAACAGGGGCAATTTCCCATACTTAGAAGAAGGGTAAATTTTGTCTAACATTAAAAGAATGAAAATTTCTTTCATTCACAATAATGCCACCTGCAAACCGGAATATAGGATCAAATTATATGTTTTTTTTTACATTTAGTATTGCAAGCATTGCCCAGGCGGGGATTTCATTGAAAGTGAAGTAGGTCGGAATAAAGTGATGTAAGAAGAAGGTAAGTAGGAGAGGAGACCAGATATTTACTTTAGGGTAAAATAATCTTTTTGGAAAAGGGTTTTCCATAAACTAGGTTACCTTACAAACAACAACAGGTAAAACAATGAGGAATCAATATAGGATAGTGAAATTTCTTATCCTTACATGAATATTTCGGGTCTATATACAAAAGTCGTCCTCAACAAAGCACGCATACACATATACAACAAGACTTACAATAAAATACGTAATCATTACAGAAATTTTTTTTTACAACAGTCCTAGAATACTTACTTCAAGGAAGTTCAGCCAGGACTAAAGAAAAACAGCAACAAACAAGGCAATTCATTTAGGCAAAAAGCAAATCAAGAGCATGATTTCAATGTTATTCTCACTTGTTTTGGCAGCCAGCCTTATATGTGCATTGCTGAGGACAGCCCTTGGATATGATTTATTTTTTACCTGAATAAATTGCCTTTTTTTGTTTTTTTTTCTTCAGTCCTGGTTGAACTTCCTTGAAGTAATAATTTTAGGACTGTTATAATTTTATTTTAGTTTTAATGAATATGTGTTTTACGGAAAACATCAGTAGATGGCTTTCCAGATTCAGTAGAATTTCTGTAAGCCACTAGGTGCCACAAATTATCCTAAACTAGGTGCCATACTAGGTGCCAAAAATTATCATGGTCCACATGACCGCAGAAACCAGTTGGCTTTTTCCGTCGTAATCGTTCACAAATATAAGACTGGTATTTTCGTCAAGACTCAAAGTTTTTCTCTGTTACTGGCCAGTAAGGTTAAAAAAATTTCCTTTTTGGAGAGTTTTTGTCCGCATTCCCTTCCTGTCATCTCCTTAATAAAATAATTCATCTTTACAAAATATTTTACTAGTCAACTCAACAGATTCAATGCTGATATAATTCAAGTCTGGGCCAATTTTCGTCGAAATATAACATTGCCATTAAATACCAGTTCTAAGAAAGTTATCAGAAGAATATGAAGTTCAAAGCGCAAGGGAATCTGAAAGTTAAAAAAACCCAGAAGGTACAGACTGGGCATGCTCAAATCAACATTTAGCTTAGGGCTAAGTCAAATGATCTTAGTATATCTGTCAAACAAAAAGTTTTTTTTTTTGTATCTTGACCAGACTTAAATCATTGACCTGGGTTAGTTCTTTTTTTCAGTATTTTGGCTGACAGAAGGAACTAAAAAAATATCCAGGTAAAGCAGTAGGCTGAGAAAAGATCAAGTTTCTGATAGGTACTCGGTGTTTTTGCAGGATTTGATCAGTTTCAGACTAAAAACATTCCATTGCTAAACTTGTTCTTTGGGGGCTGCTTTCTCTTGTGAGAACAAGTAACTGAACAACCCCAAACATAGATATTTTTAGGCCACATATTGTTTAGTGATCCTCCTCTGAAGTTTGCTCCTCCTCTTGAACAGCCATGTCAGCAAATCAGCTTATAATTATTCCCATGATGATCAGACTTGCGCGCGATGAAGAACTTGAATCTCGTACCTGTTTTGTTTCTGGAAAAATAGAACCAATACTAAATACCATAAATGAAAAAAGTCGCAGGTCAGACTCATCAAAATTAGGGTCTGGCAACGCATTGGCCTCAAACAAAAATTTGAATTTGAAGCAGAATTCTCCGGCGATTTGAGGTAAATGTTATAAAAGAAGGGTGAATATAATATTTTTAATAAGATTTGGTTTTTTTTTCAGGAGGCATTTCGTAGAATCCATAAATGTGTTCTTTTGTTCGTAGACGTATATTAAATTATGTAGATCTACGGAAAAATCTGTAGAAGTGGAAACACTGCATACAGCCTAAATGTATATTGAACGACAAAAAATTCACTGTCTTAGATTAATTCCTCAATGTTTAACCTATTAATGTTCGAATGATAGAAATGCAGTGTGATATTTGTCGTTATTTACTAGCATACTACTTATTGAAGGAAGGGGGAGGGGCATCCTGTCTTCTACAGATCTGGTTCAAGAAATTTAGAGGCTTTAATGAAAACCCTTATCTGGGGTTCTTTTTGGGACAAAATATCTCGCATATGTTATCGTAATGCCTTTGTCGAACTTTCGATGCCTCTGCTTCTGGAAAAAAATTTGTCGATTGTAATTTTTACATTTGTTTGATTCCTCCCCAGTTAGAAATCTGGGGGTTATTATATTATTCCCTTCTCTGGTTTCCTTTGATCTTCAGATCATCCGTGTTTATTAATTAATTAAAAAAACTTTTTCCACAAAATAAGTTTTTCAAAAAAAAGTAAAGAACTCAATTAAACAAAGAATGAGCGAAAATAAAATCAAATAATCTACCAAGCGTGAAACTACCACAAATCAGCATCGATAAATAAATGAAACCCAAAACGAACAGAAATTACAATAAATAACCGAGTCAAACTCAAAACGACAAGAAATTAACATAAGTTGGGTTCAAAACCCCTATGCCTTCCCAAGTCCAGAACAAAATTGGCACTTTACTAAAAATATATAAATGTTTTTACTTTTATAACTTTAAAAAATCAAATAATATTAACATTTTGATTACTAAATATCAGTATATGTTTATTAAACTGACAATGCACATTTGTTTGTATTTTGTTTTTCAGTAAAGTGCAAATTATGTTCTGGCCCTGGTAAGGCATAGGGGTTTTGAGCCCAACTTACGTTAATTTTTGCTCGTTTTGAGTTTGACTCGGTTATTTACTGTAATTTCTGTTCGTTTTGGGTTTCATTTATTTATTGATACTAAATATCGGTATATGTATATTAAACTAGCACGCAAATTCATTTGTATTTTTTTCAGTAAAGTGCAAATTTTGTCCTGACCTTGGGAAGGCATAGGGATTTTGAGCCCAACTTATGTTAATTTCTGCTCGTTTTGAGTTTGACTCGGTTGTTTATTGTAATTTCTGTTCGTTTTGGGTTTCATTTATTTATATGGGTTTCATTTATTTTTTCACTTTTTTTCTTTAATGGAGTTCTTTACTTTTCTTTGAAAAACTTATTTTGTGGCAAAAGTTTTTTTAATTAATTTCTGTTCGTTTTATATTGACACAGTCTTTTCAGAGAAAAAGAAAATAATACTTTAAATCTTTTCGATTTTTTAAGAATTTATTGTATGGGTTGCTATTTGTATGCTGGAGAAAAATTTTCAGCAATTTTTAACAACATACACCCTCTTAAAAATCTGAAGACAAATAGTAGTGTTTAATTTAGTTTCATACCTCCTCTAGTTGAGCTGAAATGGAAAACTTCATACCATTCGCAAAAAAAATCTGTTTACTTTCTTTGATAGCGTGGATACATTTACGCTATTTTGATTCGATCAAATTTTAAGAACAGAAGCAGCCCCGAAAGTTTGAACGTGATACTCTCAGTCGTTCTTGGATACTGCCGAGATGTCTTAATTGGAATTAGCATTAACACAGTGCATTTTGATTTAATTTTATGGCAACATTTAGTTTTTAAACATAAAGTGAAAAGGCAGGGTGGGCGTGGGAGGGGGATTAGTTTCCCTCAAATCACTTTCGACTATTAAAAAGGGCATCAACCCTTTCCATTTTCAATCGAATGAGCCCCTTTCGAAGTTCCCACGACAACTCCTTGGATACAAAGTGCCCTGGTCTAAACAACAACAACAACAACAAAATAATACATTATACCCACATCGATCTTTACTATAAAAATGTAAAGCCTTCCAATCAATTTCGACTATTACAAAGGGCAATTGGCCTTTATACCGCAAAACCTCTATGCCTTCCCAAGGCCAGAATATAATTTGCACTTTACTGAAAAAATATAAATGTTTTTAATTTTATAACTTTAATTAATCAAATAATGTTCACATTTTGATTACTAGATATCAGTATATGTATATTTAACTAACAATGCAGATTAATTTGTATGTTTTTAGTACAGTGCAAATTTTGTTCTGGCCTTGGCAAGGCATTGGGGTTTTGAACCCAACTCATGTTAATTTCTGCTCGTTTTGAATTTGACTCGGCTATTTATTTTAATTTGTGTTTGTTTTGGGTTTCATTTATTTATCGATGCTTATTTGTGGTAGTTTCAAGCTTGGTAGATTATTTGATTTTATTTTTGCTCATTTTTTCTTTAATGGAGTTCTTTACTTTTCTTTGAAAAAATTATTTATGGAAAAAGTTTTTTTAATTAATTTCTGTTCTTTTTTTTATTGACATAGTCTTTTCAGGGAAAAAGAAAATAACACTTTAAATCTTTTCGTTTTTTAAGACTATAGTTTGGCCCGCTATTTGTACGCCGAAGAAAACTTTTCAGCAATTTTTAACAGCATACACCCTTTTAAGAATCTGGACACAAATAGTACTGTTTAATTTAGTTTCATACCTCCTCTAGTTGACCTGAAATGGAAGACTTGATACCCTTCGCCAAAAAATCTGTTTATTTTCTTTGATTGCTTGGATACACTTGCGGTATTTTGATTTGGTTAAATTTTAAGAGCAGGAGTAGCCCCGAAAGTTTGAACATAATACCCTCAGTCGTTCTCGGGATACTGCTGACTGCTGAGATGCCTTATTGGGAATTAGCATTATCACAATGCATTTTGATTTAATCTTAAGGCAACATTTAGTTTTTTAAACATAATGGGCAAATGGGAGGGTGGAAGTGGAAGGGGGATTAGTTTCCCTCCAATCACTTTCGACTATTAAAAAGGGCATCAGCCCTTTCTATTTTCAATCGAATGAGCCCTTTTCGAAGTTCCCACGACAACTCCTTCGATACGAAGTGCCCTGGTCTAAACAACAAAAACAACACAAAATATCACTAATCACTTTCGACTATTAAAAAGGGCACTAGCCCTTTGAATTTTAAATCGAATGAGCCCTTTCTTGAAGATTCTGCGACAACGCCTTCTATAAAAACCTTATATGCCCCCAGGGCATAACTTAAAACCCTTGCCCTGAGGGCTGTGGGGGAGTATCCTCCTCAAAAACATATTTTGTATCTGGAAATCAACTACGCTGAACAAAATGGCTATCTCAAAATTTTTATTGGATGTGTTTGGGGGAATGATAGGCGTGGGGGGGGGGGGTGGGTAGTTGCCCTCCGATCACTTTTGACTATTAAGAAGGGCACTAGCCCTTTGAATTTCCAATCAAATTAGCTGTTTTTGAAGTTTCTTCGACAACGCCTTATGTAAAAACCTTATATGCCCCCAGGGCATAACTTAAAATCCTTGCCCTGAGGGTTGTGGGGGAGTGTCCTTCTCAAAAACATATTTTCTATCTGGAAATCAACTACGCTGAACAAAATGGCTATCTCAAAATTTTGATTGGATGTTTTTGGGGGAATGATGGGCGTGGGGGGGGGGGGCTAGTTGCCCTACAATCACTTTCGACTATTAAAAAGGGCACTAGCCCTTTGAATTTCCAATCAAATTAGCTGTTTTTGAAGTTTCTTCGACAACGCCTTATGTTAAAACCTTATATGCCCCCAGGGCGTAACTTAAAATCCTTGCCCTGAGGGTTGTGGGGGAGTGTCCTTCTCAAAAACATATTTTCTATCTGGAAATCAACTACGCTGAACAAAATGGATATCTCAAAATTTTGATTGGATGTTTTTGGGGGAATGATGGGCGTGGGGGGGTGGCTAGTTGCCCTCCAATCACTTTCGACTATTAAAAAGGGTACTAGCCCTTCAAATTTCCAATCGGATAAGCCTTTTTTGAAGTTTCTATGACAACGCCTTCTATAAGAACCTTATATGCCCCAAGGGCATAACTTAAAACCCTTGCCCTGAGGGTTGTGGGGGAGTGTCCTCCTCAAAAACACATTTTCTATTTGGAAATAAATTACGCTGAACAAAATGGCTATCTTAAAATTTTGATTTGATGTGCTTGGGGGGATGATGGGCGTGGGGGGAGGGGCTAGTTGCCCTTCAATTACTTTCGACTATTAAAAAAGGCCCTAGAACTCTCGATTTCCAATCGAATGAGCCCCTTTTGAAGTCTCTACGACGACTCTTTCCATAAGAAGTGCCCTGCTCTAAAGTAAAAAAAATATATATGGTACATAGTGCCAACATTGTTCTTATATACCCTCAGGGCATAATTTAAAGCCCTTGCCCTGAGGGTTGTGGGGGAGTGTCCTCCTTAAAAAGATATCTTCTATCTGGAAATCAACTACGATGAACAAAATTTTGATTGGATGTGTTTGGGGGAATGATGGATGTGGGGGGGGGCTACTTGCCCTCCAATCACTTTCGACTATTAAAAAGGGCACTAACCACCCCAATTTCGAATAGAATGAGCCCTTTTCGAAGTTTCTACGACAACTCCTTCGATACAAAGTGCCTGTCAAAGAAAAAAAAAACACATTGTGGCCACATTATTCTTTACTTAGGCAGCGCTAGCGCGCTGCCTATGATCAGAAGTTAAGCAGGATTGTGTTCTATCCCCCTTTATATCGATCATTTTGATGGACTTAATCTTAAGGACAAAAGGAAAGACAATGGGAGACCAAGGAATCAAATGGGAAGGAAAAACTCTCCTGCGCTTAGATTATGCTGATGATTTAAGCATCTTAGATGAAAATGTGAGTAAAATGAATCAACTTTTAGAGGTTTGGCGATTTCAAAGTGCTAGAATAGATTTGAAAATTTGTGTTAAGAAGACTAAGTCACTAAGGCTAGGAATAAGTGAAGGTGAAAAAATGACGTCGGATCACGAAAATATTGATCAGGTGGGCAGCTTTACTTACCTCGATAGTATCAGAGGCAACGCTATAGCTTTGCCTGTAGTAAAGGCCATATTGCTCAAATGTTTTATTATTACTTATTATTTTTTTCCCCCAGAGGCACTTCATATGGAAGGCGTCGTCGTAGAAACTTCAAAGGGGGATCATTCGATTGGAAATCGGGAGTTCTAGTGCCCTTTTTAACAGTCGAAAGTGATTGGAGGGCGAAAAGCCCCCCCCCCCTCACGCCCATCATTCCCCCAAACACATCCAATAAAGATTTTGAGATAGCCATTTTGTTCAGTGTAGTTGATTTCCAGATAGACAATATGTTTTTGAGGAGGACACTCCCCCACAACCCTCAGAGCAAGGGTTTTAAGTTATGCCCTGGAGGCATATAAGGTTTTTATAGAAGGTGTTGTCGTAGAAACTTCAATAAAGACTCATTCGATTGGAAATTCAAAGGGCTAGTGCCCTTTTTAATAGTCGAAATTGATTGGAAGGCCACTAGCCCCCCCCCACGCCCATCATTCCCCCAAACACCTTCAATCAAACTTTTGAGATAGCTGTTTTGTTCAGGGTAGTTGATTTCCAGATAGAAAACATGTTTTTGAGAAGGACATTTCCTCACCACCCTCAGGACAAGAGTTTTAAGTTATGACCTAGGGGCATATAAGGTTTTTATAGAAGGTGTTGTCGTAGAAACTTCAAAAAAGGCTCTTTCAATTAGAAATTTAAAGGGCTAGTGCCCTTTTTAATAGTCAAAAGTGATTTGAGGGCAACTTGCCGCCCCACGCACATAATTACCCCAAATATATTCAATCAAAATTTTGAGATAGCCATTTTGTTCAGTGTAATTGATTTCCAGATAGAAAATATGTTTTGAGGAGGACACTCCCCCACAGCCCTCGGGGCAGGGGTTTTAAGTTATGCCCTGGGGGCATATAAGGTTTTTATAGAAGGCGTTGTCTTAAAATCTTCAAAAAAGGATCATTCGATTGGAAATTCAAAGGGCTAGTACCCTTTTTAATAGTAGAAAGTGATAGGATGGCAACTACCCCCCGTCTCACGCCCACATTTTCCCCAAACACATCCAATAAAAACTTGGAGACAGCCATTTTATTAAACGTAGTTTTAAGTTCTGGAAATTAGATCTTTGAGGATGACAGCCCCCCCAAAGCCCTCAGGGCAAGGGGTGTAACTTATGCCCTGGGGGAGTATAAGGTTTTGTGTAGACAGCGTTGTCGTAGAAACTTCAGAAAGGGCTCATTCGATTGGAATTTTAAATGGCTAGTTCCCTTTTTAATAGTCGAAAGTGATTCTAAGGTAACTGACACCCCCTCCACGCCCACTGTTTCCCCAAACAAATCCAATCAAAGTTTTGATATAGCTATTTTGTTCAACATAGTTGAAAGTTCTGGAAATTATATTTTTGATTAGGACACTTCCCGCACAGTCTTCAGGGGCAAGGGTTATAAGTTATGCCCTGTGGGCGTATATGGTTCTTATGGAAGGAATGCTCTTATAAACCTCAGAGAGGGCTCATTTGATTGGAATTTGAAAGTTCTAGTTCACTTTTTAAGTGTCAAAAGATATTGGAGGGTACCCCGCTCCCCCCCCCCCCCAACGACCCTTCTTTCACAAATGCATCAAATAAAATTTTTTAGATAGCTATTTTGTTAAAAATAGTTCAAAGATCATATAAAAAAAAATCCGGTTTCGACACAACCCCCAAGGGCCCGGGGGCAGGCGTTGTAAGTTATGCCCTTGGGGCATATATGGATCTTATTGATGGGGTGCTCGTATTAACTTCAAAGAGGGCTCATTTGATTGGAAATTGAAAGTTCTAGCTCACTTTTAAGAGTCGAAAGAATTTAGAGGGCACCTAGCCCCCCCCTCCACGCCCTTTTTTCCTGAAACCCATCCGATAAGAACTTCGAGATAGATTTTTTTTAAAATAGTTCAAAGACCATATAACGAAAACTCAGGGGTCAACACAGCCCCCCAGGGCCCGAGGGCAGGGGTTGTAAGTTATGCCCTTGGGGAATATATAGTTCTTATTGAAGGGATGCTCGTAAAAAAAAATCAGAGATAGCAGTAGAGGTCTAAGTACCATTTTGCTTGCAGGTATAGGAATTCCCATACTATTTGCTTGATGCTCTACACCTTTTCAAAGAGAGTGTGTACCCCCTCAGATGGTATCCACTACAGTTTGACTTGCACATTGTAAAAAGCAACCAAACATATAAAGTGGTCAAAAACGTTTTGAGAGTATAATTGTTTTTTTTTTAAATTAAAAACTAGAAATGGTCAAATTGTGTATTCAGGAATGATTTTGTTGGAATAGCTGTGTATAACCCATGCATTTTCCACTGTTCCATTTCATTGAAGTATTTGCTATCAAGAGTGGTTTCTGATTTTTTTTTTGGGCAATTTCCTTTAGTTAAGAATATTTTGTTATGAATTTGTAGGTAGATAGAATTTGAGAATTGGATCCTATGAATGTGGAGAAAAAAAGGGTTTATCATTTGCGAATTGGACTATACGAACGATATTAATTGAATAATAGGGAAAAAAACAGAGCTAGATAACATTTGCAAATTGGATCGTATGAAGGTAGAGAAAAAAGGGTATAGCATTTGCGAATTGGTGATAATTAGTTAAGGTAACCCCTCGGGGTTGTTAACTCATAGCTTATTTATTATAAATTTGGAACAATATCAATCTATGCAAATGGTTAACGATGATAAAATGGTCTTATGAGCTGACCTAGCTTTACTTCTTCGATTTGTTCTGTATAATACACAAGTGGCGTTTGATAAGTGTTGTCAATTTAAAATAGAGTTTAACGTTATAGTATACTAAAAAGTTGATACTAATAGAGATGTAGATGGCAAGAAAAGAATTTTAATAACAGATACCTTTGCTTCTTCGATGTTTTCTGAATGAATACACAATTGGAGGGGGGAAGGCAGCGGGGTGTCATAGAGTACTTTTATTGCTGTACTGTGGGCCAACGTGCGTTCGAAAAAACCCGAATGAATGAGTTGAAATAGAATTTTTAAGTACAAATGGCTGAAAAGTGTTTTGGGGGAGATGGGTCAATGACAAAGGGGTTTCTTAGAGTATATATAGTGTGATAGTGGGGGGTGAATTGCTAGCGAAAAACCCAAATGAATGAGTTGAAATAACATTTTTCACTAGAAATCTCTGAAAAAATATTTTTGGGGGGACATAGTGCGAGGGCAGACGGCTTTCATAGAGTAGTTATAGTGTGATAGTTTGGGGGCGTATTGCTTGCAAAAAACCCGAGTGGATGACTTGAAAATAAAATTTTTAAAAAGAAATGGCTGAAAAGTGTTTTGGGGGAGATGGGTTGATGGCAAAAGAATGTCTTAGCGTAGTTATAGTTTGATAGTTTGGGGGCGTATTGCTTACAAAAAACCCCGAGTGGATGATTTGAAAATAAAAGTTTTAACAATAAATGACTGAAAAGTGTTTTGCTGAAGATGGGTAGATGACAGAGGGGTGTCTTAGCGTAGTTATAGTGTGATAGGGGGGGGGGCGAATTGCGAGCGAAAAACCCAAATGAAAGATTTGAAAAAACATTTTTAAATAGATATCGCTGAAAATATATTTTTGGGGGGAGATAGTGCGATGGCCTCCGGCTGTCATAGAGTAGTTATAGTTTGATAGTTTGGGGGCGTATTGCTTACAAAAAAACCCGAGTGGATGACTTGAAAATAAAATTTCTAACGAGAAATGGCTGAGAAGTATTTTGGGGGAGATGGGTTGATCGCAGAAGGATGTCTTAGAGTAGTAATAGTGTGATAGTGGGGGGTGAATTACTAGCGAAAAACCCAAATGAATGAGTTGAAATAAAATTTTTAACTAGAAATGGCTGAAAAGTGTTTTGGGGGAGATGGGTTTATGACAGAAGGAAGTATTAGCGTAGTTATAGTGTGATAGTGGGGGGTGAATTGCTAGCGAAAAACCCAAGTGGATGACTTGAAAATAAAATTTTTAACAATAAATGTCTGAAAAGCGTTCTTGGGGGAGATGGCTTGATGGCAGAAGGATGTCTTAGCGTAGTTATAGTGTGATAGTGGGGGGGGGGGGAATTACTAGCGAAAAACCCAAATGAATGAGTTGAAATAAAATTTTTAACTAGAAATGGCTGAAAAGTGCTTTGGGGGAGATGGGGCGATTAAAGAGGGGTGTCTTAGCGTTGTTATAGTGTGATAGTGGGGGGGCGAATTGCTAGCGAAAAATCCAAAAGAATGAGTTGAAATAACATTTTTAACTAGAAATCTCTGAAAAAATATTTTTGGGGGGAGATAGTGCGATGGCAGCCGACTTCCATAAAGTAGTTATAGTGTGATAGTTTGGGGGCAAATTGCTTGCAAAAAAACCCGAGTGGATGACTTGAAAATAAAATTTTTAACTAGAAATGACTGAAAAATGTTTTTGGGGGGATGGGTTGATGGCAGAAGGATGTCTTACTGTAGTTATAGTGTGATAGTGGGGGGGGGGGGCGAATTGCTTGCGAAAAAACCCGAATGAACGAGTTGAAATAAAATTTTTAACTAGAAATGGCTGACAAGTGTTTTTGGGGAGATGGGGTGATGACAGAGGGGGGTCTTAGCGTACTTATAGTGTGATAGTGGGGGGCGAACTGCTAGCCTAAAATCTGAGCTAATACGGGTTTATGACCGTAAACTCTAGGTTTTTGTAAGAAAATTATGGAAAATACAATTCTCTGGTTCAAATGTGAAACTTAAGTCCATTTTTGGATCGAAAAATAAAACTATTTCCGTAAAATCTGAGCTAATAAGGGTTTTTGGCCGTAAACTATAGTTTTAATGAGTTGAAATAAAATTTTTAACCAGAAATGGCTGAAAAGTGTTTTGAAGGAGATGGGTCGATGACAGAGGGGTGTCTTAGCGTAGTTATAGTATGATAGTGGGGGGCAAATTGCTACCGAAAAACCCAAATGAATGAGTTGAAATAACATTTTTAACTAGAAATCTCTGAAAAAATATTTTTGGGGGGAGATAGTGTGATGGCAGCTAGCTGCTATAGAGTAGTTATAGTGTGATAGTTTGGGGGCGTATTGCTTGCAAAAAAACCCGAGTGGATGACTTGAAAATAAAACTTTTAACGAAAAATGGTTGAAAAGTGTTTTTTGGCAGATGGCCTGATGGCAAAAGGATGTCAGAGTAGTTGTAGTGTGATAGTGGGGGGGGGGTGAGTTTCTAGCAAAAATATTAAAAGACTGCGTTGAAATCTAAATTTTAACTATAAATGACTGAAACATGTTTTGGGGGAGATGGGGTGATGACAGAGGGTTGTCTTAGCGTACTTATAGTGTGATAGTGGGGGGCGAATTTCTAGCCTAAAATCTGATCTAATAAGGGTCTGTGACCCTAAACTCTAGCTTTTTATAAGAAAATCATGGAAAACACAATTCGCTGGTTCCAATGTGAAACATAAGTCCATTTTTGGATCGAAAAATAACACTATTTTTGTAAAATCTGAGCTATTAAGGGTTTTTGACCTTAAACTCAAGTTTTTTGTAAGACAATTATGGAAAATACAATTCGTTGGCTCATAGGTGAAACTTAAGTCTAGTTTTGGATCGAAAAAAAAACTATGTCCGTAATCTCAGATATAATTAGGGTTTTTGAACGTAAACACTTGTTTTATTTATGTAAATTATGTAAATCACAATTCCTTGATGCTAATGTTAATCTTAATTCCATTTTTTGTATCGAAAAATAAAACTATTTCCTTAACTTATTAGATAATAGGGATTTTTGACCGTAAACTCTAGTTTTTCTGTAAGAAAATTATGGAAAATACAATTCTCTGATTCAAATGTGAAACTTAAGTCCATTTTGGAGCAAAAAATAAAACTATATCCGTAAAATCTAAGCTAATAAGGGTTTTTGACCGTAAACTCTAGTTTTTTGTAAGAAAATTATGGAAAATACAATTCGTTGGCTCATAAGTGAAACTTAAGTCCAGTTATGGATCGAAAAATAAACTATTTCTCTAAAATCTGAGCTAATATGGGTTTTTGACCGTAAACTCTAGTTTTTTGTAAGAAAATTATGGAAAATACAAATCTCTGGTTCAAATGTGAAACTTAAGTCTGTTTTTGGATCGAAAAATTAAACTATTTGCGTAAAATCTGAGCTAAGAAGGTTTTTTGACCTTAAACTCTAGTTTCTTGTGACAAATTAATGTAAAATACATGTATTTGTCTCATCTTTTAAACATAGTTATATTTTTTATTGAAAAATAAAACTCGGTCCGTTGCATTGGATATTATTAGGGTTTTTGACTGTTAAATCTAGTTTTTTTGTGCTAATACTAGGGAAAATACATTAAATTGTCTATTTTAAAAAAATAAGGTCAATTCCTTGATCGAAAAATAAACTCTTTCTGTAAAATATAATATCATAAGTGCTTTAGACCGTCAACACTAGTTTCATTTAAGAAAACTATGGAAATTACAATTCTCTGGTTCAAATGTGAAACTTAAGTCCATTTTTGTATCGAAAAATAAAAAAATTTATGTAAAATCTTAGATAATAAGCGTTTTTGACCGTAAACTCTAGTCTTATTTAAGAAAATTATGGAAAATACAATTCTCTGGTTCTAATGTGAAACTTAAGTACATTTTGGATCGAAAAATAAAAATATTTCATTAAAATATTAGCTCATAATGGTTTTTGACATTAATCTATATTTTTATTCTAGAATGTTCGGTAAAATACAGTTCATTTGCTCTTAGGTAAAACTTAAGCCAATTTATTGATTGAAAAAAAAACTATTTATCTAAAATATTAACTAATAAGGGTCTTTGACCGTTAACTCTATTTTTTGTAAGAAAATTATGGAAAACACAAGTCTCTGGTTCAAATGTGAAACTTCAGTCTATTTTTGGATCGAAAAATAAAAATATTTCTCTAAAATCTGAGCTAATAAGGGTTTTTGACCGTAAACTCTAGTTTCTTGTAAGAAAATTATGGAAAATACAATTTGCTGGTTCAAATGTGAAAATTATGTCAATTTTTGATTGAAAAATAAAAATATTTACGTAAAATATGATCTTATAAGGGTTTTGACTGTAAACTTTAGTTTTTTTTAAGAAGATTAGGGAAAATACATATATCTGGTTCAATTATAAAACTTAGTTATCTTTATTGATAAATAAATAAACAATTTATGTAAAATATTAGATAAGAAGGTGTTTGACTGTAATCACAATTTTTTTTTTTGAAGATTAGAGAAATTAAAAATCCCTGGTGCAAACTTTTAACTTAATTCCATTTTTTTAATCGAAAAATAAAACTATTTCTGTAAAATCTTAGCTAATAATGGTTTGTGAAAGTATACTCTATTTTTTTGTTAAAAGATTATGGAAATTACAAGTCCCTTGTTAAAATTTAAAACTTAAGTAAATTTTTTAATCGAAAATAAAACTATTTCTTTAAATTCTGAGATAATTCTTGTTTTTGACAATAAACTCGATGTTTTTGTAAGAACATGAGCTACCAAAAATTAACTTTTTAAATTTTTAACCAAGAATTCAAGATTGTTTATATAAAATTAATTCTATTGAATTGATATATGATATACTCAGGGATTTTGAAATTCAATACTAGTTTTTTTTGACATATTAATGTTTAAAATAAAAGTAGTTGATAAAAATTTAAATCTTAAGTCCTTTTTTGATCAAAAATAAACTATTTATGTAAAATCTGATCTAATAATGGTCTTTGACCGCAAACTCTAGTTTTTTGTAAGAAGATTATGGAAAATACAATTCTATGGTTCAAATGTGAAACTTAAGTCTATTTTTGGATCGAAAAATTAAACTATTTCCGTAAAATCTGAGCTAATAAGGGTTTTTGACGGTAAAATATAGTTTCTTTTTGCACAAGTGTTGAAACCGTAATTCTCAGGTTCAATCGGAACACTTAGTTCCAATTTTGGAACGAAGAAAAAAACCATTTTCGTCGAATTTGAGCTAATGGTGTGGTTTGGCCTTAAATTCGAGTTTCTTGTTGGCAAAGTGGGGAAAATAAAATTTTCTGGTTAAAATGCTAAATTGATGTCTATTTTTGGATCAAAAAATAAAACTATTTCCGTAAAATCTGAGCTAATAAGGGTTTTTGACAGTAAACTCTAGTTTCTTGTAAGAAATTTATGGAAAATACAATTCTCTGGTTCAAATTTGAAACTTATGTCCATTTTGGAACGAAAAATAAAATCGTTCATTAAAATTGCATCTTATCATGGTTTTTGAACGTAAACTCTAGTTTCTTGTAAGAAAACTAGGGAAAATGCAACTAATTGGCTAAATTATAAAGCTTAGGTCAATTTCGGGATTAAAAAATAAACTATCTCTGTAAAATATGAGCTAATAAGTGCTTTTGACCGTAAACTCTAGTTTTTTGTAAGAAAATTATGGAAATTACAATTCTCTGGTTCAAATGTGAAACTTAAGTCTATTTTTGGATCGAAAAATAAAACTATTTCTGTAAAATCTGAGCTAATAAGCGTTTTTGACCGTAAACTCTAGTTTTTTGTAAGAAAATAATGGAAAATACATTTCGTTGGTTCAAATGTGAAACTTCAGTCCATTTTTTGGATCGAAAAATAAAACTATTTCCGTAACATCTGAGCTAATAAGGGTTTTTGACCTTAAACACTAGCTTTTTGTTAGAAAATTAGGGAAAATACAGTTCGTTGGCTCTTAGGTGAAACTTAGGTCCAGATTCGATCCGTAAACTCTAGTTTTTTGTAAGAAAATTAGGGAAAATACAAGTCTCTGGTTCAAATGTGAAACTTAAGTCTATTTTTGGATCGAAAAATAAAACTATGTCCCTAAATTCTCAGATAATACGTCTGTTTGACATATAAATATAGTTTTTTGTAGGAAAATTAGGGAAAAGACAATGTGCTGGCTAAAAAGTGAAGCTTATGTCAATTTTTGGTTGCAAAATTAAATAATATAAGTAAAATCTGAGATTATAAGGGTTTTTGAAAGTAAAGTCTAGTTTCTTGTAAGAAAACTAGGGAAAATACAATTCTCTGGCTAAAATTTTGCAATCTAGTCTATTTTTTGATCAAAAAATAAACTTAGTCTGTAAAATATGGTATAGTAAGTGTTTTGAATATAAACACTATTCTTTTTTATTAAGGTAAGTGTCATTATAATTATCTTACGAAGACTTGAATCTTCATTCTAATTTTTTTAGCGAAAAATTAAAAAATTTCTTTGACATATGTGCTCATAAGGATTTTTGACCGTAATCTCTAGTTTTTTTGTAAGAAAATAATGGAAAATACAATTCTCTGATTCAAATGTGAAACTTAAGTCAATTTTGGATCGAAAAATAAAACTATATCCGTAAAATCTGAGCTAATAAGGGTTTTTGACCGTAAACTCTAGTTTTTTGTAAGAAAATTATGGAAAATACAGTTTGTTGGCTCATAGGTGAAACTTAAGTCCAGTTATGGATTGAAAAAAAAAACTATTTCTCTAAAATCTGAGCCAATAAGAGTTTTGACCGTAAACTCTAGTTTTTTGTAAGAAAATTATTGAAAATACAATTCTCTGGTTCAAATTTGAAACTTAAGTCTATTTTTGGATCGAAAAATTAAACTATGTCCGTAAAATCTGAGCTAATAAGGGTTTTTGACCTTAAACTCTAGTTTCTTGTAAGAAAATTATGGAAAATACAAGTCTCAGGTTCAAATGTGAAACTTAGGTGAATTTTGGATCGAAAAATAAACTATTTCTGTAAAATCTGAGCTAATAAGGGTTTTTGACCGTAAACTCTAGTTTTTTGTAAGAAAATTATGGAAACTACAATTCTCTGGTTCAAATTTGAAACTTAAGTCTATTTTTGGATCGAAAAATTAAATTATTTCAGTAAAATCTGAGCTAATATGGGTTTTTGATCGTAAACTCTAGTTTTTTGTAAGAAAATTAGGGAAAATACAATTCTCTGGTTCAAATGTGAAACTTAAGTCTATTTCTGGATCGAAAAATAAACTATTTCTGTAAAATCTGAGCTAATAAGGGATTTTGACCGTAAACTCTAGTTTTTTGTAAGAAAATTATGGAAATAATACTTATCTGGGTGAAATTTTAAACTTAATTCTATTTTTGGATCAAAAAATTAAAAAATTTATTTAGAATCATAGCTAATAAGGGATTTTGAACGTAAACTCTACTCTGATTTAATAAAATTATTGAAAATACAATTTTCTGATTCTAATGTGAAACTTAAGTAAATTTTTTGTAACTAAATATAAAACTATACCAGTAAAATCTGAGCTAATAGGGGTTTTTGACCGTAAACTCTAGTTTTTTTGTAAGAAAATTATTTAAAATACATGATCTTTGTTCAAATTTTAAACTACGGTCAAGTTTGGATTGAAAAATTCAACTATTTCAGTAAAATATGAGCTAATAAGGGTTTTTGACCTTAAACTCTAGTTTAATGTAAGAAAATTAGGTAAAATAAAGTTCGCTGGCTCTTATGTAAAACTTAATTCCAGTTATGGATCGAAAAATAAACTATTTCTCTAAAATCTGAGCTATTAAGGGTTTTTGAGCGTAAACTCTAGATTTTTGTAAGAAAATTATGGAAAATACAATTCTCTGGTTCAAATGTGAAACTTAAGTCTATTTTTGGATCTAAAAATTAAAATATTTCCGTAAAATCTGAGGTAATAAGGGTTTATGACCGTAAACTCTAGTTTATTTTAAAAAAATTATGGAAAATACAATTCTCTGGTTCAAATGTGAAACTTATGTCAATTTTGGAAAGAAAAATAAATATATTTCCGTAAAATCTGAGCTAATAAGGGTTTCTGACCGTCAACTCTAGCTTTTTGTAAGAAAATTAGGGAAAATACAATTCTCTGGTTCAAATGTGAAACTTAAGTTTATTTTTGGATCGAAAAATAAACTATTTCTGTAAAATTTGAGCTAATAAGGGTTTTTGACCGTAAACTCTAGTTTTTTGTAAGAAAATTATGGAAAATACAATTCGTTGGCTCATAGATGAAACTTAAGTCCAGTTATGGATCGAAAAATAAAACTATTTCTGTAAAATCTGAGCTAATAAGGGTTTTTGACCGTAAACTCTAGTTTTTTGTATAAAATTAGGGAAAATACAATTCTCTGGTTCAAATGTGAAACTTAAGTCTATTTTTGGATTGAAAAATAAACTATTTCTGTAAAATATTATAGAAGAAGGTGATTTACTATAAATAATATTTTTATTTTATAAGGTTAAGTAAGTGACACTAATTTTTTGAAAACGATACTCTTGTGTACTATTTTTTGAGCAAAAGAATAAACTATTAAATAAACATATAAGCTCGTTAGGATTTTTGTCCGTAATCTCTATTTTTTTGTCAGAACTTCAGGTACCATACACTGTTTTGGATCATTAGGGAAGATTAAGTCAAGATATAGATCGAAAATTGAGAAATTGACGCAAAATCTGAGATAGTAAGGGTTTTGACTGTAAACTCTAGATTTTTGTAAGAAAATTATGGAAAATAAAATTCTCTGGTTTTAATGTGAAACTTAAGCCCATTTTTGGAATGAAAAATAAAACTATTACCGTAAAATCTGAGCTAATAAGGGTTTTTGACCGTAAACTATAGATTTTTGTAATAAAATTACGGAAAATAAAATTTGTTGGCTCATAGGTGAAACTTAAGTCCAGTTTTGGATCGAAAAATAAACTATTTCCGTAGAATCATATCTAAAAAGCGTTTTTGAACGTAAACAATATATTGATTTTTTTCAAGAAATGTAATTACTCTTCTCTTATGATAAAGTTAATAAAAAGTAATAATTTGTTAACGAAAAATTATACTACTTCCTAGAAATCTAATCGATTCGTGGATATTGAAAGCAATCTCTAGTTTTTTGAAATAAATTTATGGACTATAAATCGCGCTAATTAACATGTGAAACTAAGGTCCATTTTGGATCGAAAATTACAACTATATCCGTAAAATCTGAGCTAATAAGGGTTTTTGACCTTAAACTCTAGTTTTTTGTAAGAAAATTATGGAAAATACAATTCGTTAGCTCATAGGTGAAACTTAAGTCCAGTTATGGATCAAAAAATAAACTATTTCTGTAAAATGTGAGCTAATAAGGGTTTTTGACCGAAAACTCAAGTTTCTTGTAAGAAATTTATGTAAAATACATTTCTCTGGTTCAAATGTGAAACTTAAGTCTATTTTTGGATCGAAAAATAAAACTATGTCTTTAACATCTGATCGAATAAGGGTTTTTGACCGAAAACTCTAGTTTATTATTAGAAATTTATGGAAAATAAATTTCTTTAGATCAAATGTGAAACATAGGTCCATTTTGTATAGAAAAATTAAACCATTTACATAAAATCTGAGCTAAAAAGGGATTTTGACCGTAAACTCTAGTTTCTTTTAAGAAATTGATGGAAAATAATATACGTTGGTTCTAATTAAATACTTCAGTCCATTTATGTATCGAAAAATAAAACTATATCTTTAAAATCTGAGCTAATAAGGGTTTTTGACCGTAAACTCTAGTTTCTTGTAACAAAATTATGGAAATTAAAATTCTCTGGTTCAAATGTGAAACTTAAGTCCATTTTTGGATCAAAAAATAAAACAATTTATGTAATATCTTAGCTAATAAGCGTTTTTGACCGTAAACTCTAGTCTTATTTAAGTATATTATGGAAAATACAATTCTCTGGTTCTAATTTGAAACTTAGGTCCAATTTTAGGAACGAAAAATAAAACTATTTCCGTAAAATCTGAGCTAATAGGGGTTTTCGACCGTAAACTCTAGTTTTTTTGTAAGAAAATTATGGAAAATACAATTTTCTGATTCAAATGTGAAACTTCAGTCCATTTTGGATCGAAAAATAAAAATATATCCGTAAAATATGAGCTAATAATGGTTTTTGACAGTAAACTCTAGTTTTTTGTAAGGTTCAAATGTGAAACTTCAGTCTATTTTTGGATCGAAAAATAAAAATATTTCTGTAAAATCTGAGCTAATAAGGGTTTTTGACCGTAAACTCTAGTTTCTTGTAAGAAAATTATGGAAAATACAATTCTCTGGCTCAAATTTGAAACTTATGTCCATTTTGGATCGAAAAATAAACTATTTCCGTAAAATCTGAGCTAATAAGGGTTTTTGCATGTAAACTTTAGTTTTATGTAAGAAAATTAGGAAAAATACAACTCTCTTTTTAAATTATGACAATCAGTAAAGTTTTTGCATCAATAAATATACAAATTACTTAAAATATTGGAGCAAAAGTGTTTTGAATGTAATCAAAAGTTTTATGTTTTGAGATAAGGGGCTTTACAATTCCATGGCGCAATCTTTTAACTTCAGTCCATTTTTTGAATCGAAAAATAAACTATTTCTGTAAAATCTGAGCTAATAAGGGTTTTTGAAAGTAAACTCTAGTTTTTTGCAAGAAAATTATGAAAAATACAATTCACTGGTTCAAATGTTAAACTTAAGTCTATTTTTTGATCGAAAATAAAACTTTTTCTGTAAAATCTGAGCTAATACGGGTTTTTGACCGTAAACACTATTTTTGTATAACAAAATTAGGGAACATACATGTCCTTGGTTCAAATGTAAATCTTAAGTCCATTTTTTGGTTCGAAAAATAAAAATATTTACTAGAAATATGAGATACTTATAGATGTTGACCTTCAACACTAGTTTTTTTTGTATGATAATAATGTAAAATACAATTCTCTGATTCAAATGTGAAACTGAAGTCCATTTTGGATCAAAAATAAACTATTTCTGTAAAATCTGAGCTAATAAGGGTTTTTGACCGTAAACTCTAGTTTTTTGTAAGAAAATTATGGAAAATACAATTCTATGGTTCAAATGTGAAATTTGAGTCTATTTTTGGATCTAAAAATTAAACTATTTCCGTAAAATCTGAACTAATAAGGGTTTTTGACCGTAAAATCTAGTTTATTGTAGGAAAATAATGTAAAACATACGTCTCTGGTTAAAACGGGAAACTAAGGTCCATTTTGGATCGAAAAATAAAATTATTTATGTAAAATCTGAGCTAATAATGTTTTTTGACAGTAAACTCTAGTTTTTTGTAAGAAAATTATGGAAAATACAATTCTCTGGTTCAAATTTGAAACTTAAGTCTATTTTTGGATCAAAAAAAAAAAATATGTCCGTAACATCTGATCTAAAAATGGTTTTTGACCGAAAACTATAGTTTCTTATGAGAAAATAATTGAAAATAAATTTCTTTATTTAATCTGTTAAACATATTTCCATTTTGGAACGAAAAATAAAAATCTTTTCATAAAATTTCAGCTTAATAGGGTTTTGACTGTAAAATCTAGGTTTTTGTGAGAAAACGGTTGAAATTACACGCCTTTGTCTCAATTGTAATACTTAAGTCAATTCTTGGATATAAAATTATATTATTTATGTAACTTCTGAGCTCAGATCGAATTTATACCTTAAAATCTATTTTCTTCTTACAATTCTATGTAAAATAAATTACTTTGATTATAATTTTACAATAAAAAATATATTGGGATCGAAAAATAAAACTATTTATGTAGTGTACTATATAATAGTGGTTTTTGAAAGTAAACTCTACTCTTTTTTAAGAAAATTATGGAAATTACAATTCGCTGGTTCTAATGTGAAACTTAGTTCCATTTCTTGGAACGAAAAATAAAATTATTCCCGTGAAATTTGATATAATAAGGGCTTTTTACCTTAATATCTATTTTTTTTAAGAAAATTATGGAAAATACAATTCTTTGATTCAAATGTTAAACTTAAGTCCATTTTGGATCGAAAAATAAAACTATATCCGTAAAATACGAGCTAATAAGGGTTTTTGACCTTAAACACTAGTTTTTTTGTTAGAATATTAGGGAAAATACAGTTTGTTTGCTCTTATTTAAAATTTAAGCCCAGTTATGGATTGAAAAAAAAACTATTTATGTAAAATATGAGTCAATAAGAGTCTTTGACCGTAAAATCTAGTTTCTTGTAAGAAAATTAGTGAAAACAAAAGTATCTGGTTCATATGTGACAATTCAGTCTATTTTTGGATAGAAAAATTAAACTATTTCTGTAAAATCTCAGCTTATACCTGTTTTTGACCATAAAATCTAGTTTCTTGTAAGAAAATTATGGAAAAGACAAATCGCTGGTTCAAATGTGAAACTTATGTCCATTTTTGAACGAAAAATAAAACAATTTCCGTAAAATCTGAGCTAATACTGGTTTTTGACCGTAAACTCTAGTTTTTTGTAAGAAAACCATGGAAATTTAAACTCTCTGGCTAAAATGTGAAACTTAAGTCTATTTTTGGATCGAAAAATAAACTATTTCTGTAAAATCTGAGCTAATAAGGGTTTTGACCGTAAAATCTAGTTTATTGTAAGAAAATTATGGAAAATACACAAGGCGTTGGCTTATAGGTAAAACTTAAGTCCATTTATGTATCGAAAAATAAACACTGTCCCTAAAATCTTAGCGAATAAGGGTTTTTGAATTTAAACTCAAGTTTTATTTATTAAGGTTATAAAAAATACAAATCCCTGACGCTAGTGTGTAACTTCTGTCCATTTTTTTGATAAAAAAATAAACCTATTTCAGTAAAATCTGAGCTAATAAGGGTTTTTGACCGTAAAATCTAGTTTTTTTTTAAGAAAATTATGGAAAATACAATTCTATGATTCAAATGTGAAACTTAAGTCCATTTTGGAGCAAAAAATAAAACTATATCCGTAAAATCTGAGCTAATAAGGGTTTTTGACCGTAAACTCTAGTTTTTTGTAAGAAAATTATGGAAAATACAATTCGTTGACTCTTGGGTGAAACTTAAGTCAAATTTTTGGATAGAAAAATAAATTATTTCTGTAAAATCTGAGCTAATATGGTTTTTTGACCGTAAACTCTAGTTTTTTGCAAGAAAATTATGGAAAATACAATTCTCTTGTTCATATGATAAAGTTAATTCCATTTTTTGGATCGACAAATTGTAATATTTCTGTAAAATCTGAGCTAAAAAGGGTTTTGACCGAAAACTATAGTTTCTTGTTGGAAGTTTACGGAAAATACAATTATCTAGTTACAACTTTAAACTTAGTTCCATTTTGGATCCAAAAAATAAACTATTTACATAGAATCTGATACTAGTAGGGTTTTTGACCTTACAATAGAGTTTCTTGTGAGATATCTAGGGAAAATACACTTATTTTTCTAAAATGTAAGACATAGTTAATTTTTGTGAACTAACTTTTTACTCTTTCAGTACATTCAGAGATAATAAGGGCTTTTGTACTGCCTAACTAGTTTCATCCTAGAATTCTTGTTTCAATTATAGACCCATTGTCTAACTTGAAAAATATGAATAATTTGTTTACGAAAAATTAAAATATTAATGTAGTATACTATATAATAGTGGTTATTTTACTTCATATCTAGTTTTATTTAAGTATATTATGGAAATTAAAATTTTCTGATTATAATGTTATAATAATGTATATTTCTATTAAAGAAAAATAAAACCTTACCCTAAATGTCTTATATCACAATTGATTTTGTCATTATTAACTATTTTTTTTGTCAGACATTTTTTGACATAAAATCTCTTTTGTTAATATGTTAATATTCGTTACATTTTTTGTATCGAAAAATAAAACTATTAACTTAATAAATTATATCCAAGGCGTTGTTTAAAGTAAAAATTAGTTTTTTGTTAGATTCAAATGTGAAACTTAAGTCTATTTTTGGATCGAAAAATAAAAATATATCCCTAAAATATGAGCTAATAAGGGTTTTTGACTGTACACTCTAGTTTCTTGTAAGAAAATTATGGAAAATACAATTCTCTGGTTCAAATTTGAAACTTATGTCCATTTTGGATCGAAAAATAAACTATTTCCGTAAAATCTGAGCTAATAAGGGTTTTTGACCGTAAACTCTAGTTTTATGTAAGAAAATTAGGAAAAATACAATTATCTGGTTCAAATGTGAAACTCAGGTCTATTTTTGGATCGAAAAATAAACTATTTACGTAAAATATGAGCTAATAAAGGGTTTGACTTTAAATTCTAGTTTTTTGTAAGAAAATAATTGAAATTACAATTTCTTGGTGCAAATTTAAAACTGAAGTCCATTTTTTGGAGCTAAAAATTAAACTATTTGCTTAAAATCTGAGCTAATGAGGGTTTTGGACCATAAACTCTAGTTTTTTGCAAGAAAATTATGGAAAATAGAAATCTCTGGTTCAGATGTGAAACTTAAGTCCATTTTTGGATCGAAAAATAAAACTTTTTCTGTAAAATCTGAGCTAATATGGGTTTTTGACCGTAAACTCTAGTTGTTTTTTAATAAAATCATGGAAAATATAATTCGTTGTCTCATAGGTGAAACTTAAGTCCAGTTATGGATCAAAAAATAAACTATTTCTGTAAAATCTTAGCTAATAAGGGTTTTTGACCGTAAACTCTAGTTTTTTGCAAGAAAATTATGGGAAATACAATTTTCTGGTTCAAATTTTAAACTTAAGTCCATTTTTGTATCGAAAAATAAAACTATTTACGTAAAAATCTGCTTTGATAAGCTTTTTTGACAGAAAACTATAGTTTCCTATAAGAAATTAATGCAAAAGACAATTCTTTAGTTCAAATTATAAACTTAGGTCCATTTTTGATCGAAAAATTAAAACTATTTCCGTCAAATCTGAGCTAATAAGGGTTTTTGACCGTAAACTCTAGTTTCTTGTTAGAAATTTAGGGAAAATACAATTATTTGGCTCAAATGTGAAACTTAAGTCAATTTTTGGATCGAAAAATAAACTATTTCTGTAAAATCTGAGCTAATAAGGGCTTTTGACCGTAAACTCTAGTTTCTTGTAAGAAAATTATGGAAATTACAATTCTCTGGTTCAAATGTGAAACTTAAGTCCATTTTTGGATCGAAAAATAAAACTATTTCTTTAGAATCTTAGCTAATAAGCGTTTTTGACCGTAAACTCTACTCTTTTTTAAGAAAATACAAGTATCTGGTTCAAATGTGAAACTTAGGTACATTTAGGAACGAAAAATAAAACTATTTCCGTAAAATCTGAGCTAATAAGGGTTTTTGACCGTAAACTCTATTTTTTTTGTAAGAAAATAATGGAAAATACAACTCTCTGATTCAAATGTGAAACTTAAGTCAATTTTGGATCGAAAAATAAAACTATATCCGTAAAATCTGAGCTAATAAGCGTTTTTGACCGTAAACTCTAGTTTTTTGTAAGGTTCAAATGTGAAACTTAAGTCTATTTTTGGATCGAAAAATAAAAATATTTCCCTAAAATATGAGCTAATAAGGGTTTTTGACTGTACACTCTAGTTTCTTGTAAGAAAATTATAGAAAATGCAATTCTCTGGTTCAAATTTGAAACTTATGTCCATTTTGGATAGAAAAATAAAACTATTTCCGTAAAATCTGAGCTAATAAGGGTTTTTGACCGTAAACTCTAGTTTTATGTAAGAAAATTATGGAAAATAAAATTATCTGGTTCAAATGTGAAACTTAAGTCTATTTTTGTATCAAAAAAAAAACTATTTCCGTGAAATCTGAGCTAATAAGGGTTTTGACCGTAAATTCTATTTTTTTGTAAGAAGATTATGTAAATTACAATTTCCTGGTGCAAATGTAAAACTTAAGTCTATTTTTGGATCGAAAAATTAAACTATCTCTGTAAAATCTGAGCTAATAAGGGTTTTTGACAGTAAACTCTAGTTTTTTGTTAGAACATTATGGAAAATACGATTCTCTGGTTCAAATTTAAAACTTAAGTCTATTTTTGGATCGAAAAATAAAACTTTTTCTGTAAAATCTGAGCTAATAAGGGTTTTTGAACGTAAACTCTAGTTTTGTGTAAGAAAATTATGGAAAATACAATTCTCTGGTTCAAATGTGAAACTTAAGTCCATTTTTTGGATCGAAAAATAAAACTATTTCCGTGAAATCTGAGCTAATAAGGGATTTTGACCGTAAACTCTAGTTTTTTTTGTAAGATAATAGTGGAAAATACAATTCGCTGATTCAATTGTGAAACTGAAGTCCATTTTGGATCAAAAATAAACTATTTATGTAAAATCTGAGCTAATAAGGGTTTTTGACCGTAAACTCTAGTTTTTTGTAAGAAGATTATGGAAAATACAATTCTCTGGTTCAAATGTGAAACTTAAGTATATTTTTGGATCGAAAAATTAAAATATTTCCGTAAAATCTGAGCTAATAAGGGTTTTTGACGGTAAAATCTAATTTCTTATAGGAAAATTATGAAAATCACAATTTCCTATTTCAAACGTGAAACTTAAGTTCATTTTGGATCGAAAACTAAAATTATTTCCGTAAAATATGAGCTAATAATGTTTTTTTATAGTAAACTCTAGTTTCTTGTAAGTAAATCATTAAAAAGAAAATCTGCTTGCTCAAATGTGTAACTTAAGTACGTTTTTGGATAAAAAAATTAAACTATGTCCTTAACAGATTATAGAATATTGGTTTTTTACCTAAAACTCTAGTTTCGTATGAGAAATTAATGGAAAATAAATGACTTTATTTAAAATTTGACAAATAGTTACATTTTTGTTTTAAAATAAAAAACATTTTCATAAAATTTTAGCTTAATAGGGTTTTGACTGTAAACTCTAGTTTTTTTGTGATAAAATTGTTTAAATTATAACTTTCTGTCTTAAATGTAAAACTAAAGTAAATTCTTGCATCTAAAATTATACTCTTTATGTACATTATGATCTCATCCGCAATTTAGACCTTAAACAATATTTTCTTCTAAGAATTCTATTTACAATAAAAAATTCTGATTCAAATCTGAAACTTAAGACTATTTTTGTTTCGAAAAATTAAAATAGTTACGTAGTGTATTAGCTAATAGGGGTTTTTGAACGTAAACTCTAGTTTTGTGTAAGAAAATTATGGAAAATATAATTCTCTGGTTCAAATGTGAAACTTAAGTCCATTTTTTGTATAGAAAAATAAAACCATACCTTTAAAGTTTTATCTAACAGGGGTTTTTTAGAGTAATCTCTAGTTTTTTTTGAAAGAAAATAATGGAAAATACATATTCTTTATTAAAATGTTAAAATTCAGTCATGTTTTGATTGAAAAATTAAAATATTTCCGTAAAATCTGAGCTAATAAGGGTTTTTGACCTTAAACACTAGTTTTTTTGTTAGAATATTAGGGAAAATACAGGTTGTTTGCTCTTATGTAATATTAAAGCACTTTATTGTATTGAAAAAAAAACTATTTCTGTAAAATAGGAGTCAATAATATTCTTTTACCGTAAAATCTAGTTTCTTTTAATAAATCTAGTGAAAACAAAAGTATCTGGTTAAAATTTGACAATTCAGTCCATTTTTTAATCGAAAAATTAAACTATTTCCGTAAAATCTCAGCTAATAAGGGTTTTTGACCTTAAACTCTTTTTTTTTTTAGTAATATTATGTAAAAGACAAGTTTATTTCTCAAATGTGACAGTGAATTACATTTTAGATATAAAAATTAAATTATATTATTTATATCTGATATTATTAGGGTCTTTGACTGTAAACTCTAGTTTTTTTTAAGAAAATTAGGGAAAATACATTTAGCTGGCTCATTTTTGAAACTTCAATCAATTTTTGCATCAAAAAATAAACAATTTCTGTAAAATATAAGCTAATACGTGGTTTGACTGTAAACACTAGTTTTTTGTAAGAAGATTAGGGAAAATACAATTCTTTGGTTCAAATTTGAATCTTAAGTCAATTTTTTGGATCGAAAAATAAAACTATTTCCGTGAAATCTGATATAATTGGGTATTTTTAAATTCATCTCTAGTTTTTTTGAAATATAATTGTTTAAAATAAACGTAGATGATAAATATTATAAACTTAAGTTCATTTTGGATCAAAAATAAAATAATTATGTAAAATATGAGCTAATAAGTTACTGTGTCCGCCAACTCTAGTGTTATGTAATAAGATTAGGTAAACTAAAATCCTCTTGTTCAAAATTAAAATTTGAGTCTATTTTTGGATCGAAAAATAAAACTATTTCCGTAAAATCTGAGCTAATAAGGTTTTTTGACGATAAAATCTAGTTTCTTGTTGGAGAATTACGGAAATCACAATTCTCTTGTTCAAACGTGAAACTTAGGTCCATTTTGTATCAAAAAATAAAATTATCTTCGTAAAATCTGATATATGAATTGGTTTTGACCTTAAAATATATTTTTTTTTTATAAGATTATTTAAAATAAAATTCTCTTGCTAAAATGTGAAACTAAAGTATGTTTTTTTATAGAAAAATAAAACTATGTATGTAACAGCTGATGGAATAATGGTTTTTGACCGAAAACTCTATTTTCTTATAAGAAATTAATAGAAAATAAATTTATTTAGTTCAATTGAGAAACATAGTTCCATTTTTGTTCGAAAAATAAAAATATTTCCATAAAATTTGAGCTTAAAAGGGTTTTGACTGTAAACTCTAGTTTTTTGTAAGAAAATTATGAAAATTACTATTCTCTGGTTCAAATGTGAAACTTAAGTCCATTTTTGGATCGAAAAATAAACTATTTATGTAAAATCTGAGCTAATAAGGGTTTTTGACAGTAAACTCTAGTTTTTTGTAAGAAAATTATGGAAAATACAATTCCCTGGTTCAAATCTTAAAATTAAGTCTATTTTTGGATCTAAAAATAAAACTATTTCTGTAAAATCTGAGCTAATACGGGTTTTTGAACATAAAATCTATTTTCTTTTAATAAAATTATTGAAAATACTATTAGTTGGTTCTAATTTGAAAATTATTTATATTTTTGTATAAAAAAATAAAACCATACCCGTGAAGTCTTATCTAACAGGTTTTTTTTACATTAATATCTAGTTTTTTTTGAAACAAAATAATGGAAAATAAATGTCCTTTATTCAATTTTGAAACTTCAGTACTTTTTGGATTGAAAAATAAAAATATTTCCGTAAAATATGAGCTAATAATGGTTTTTGACAGTAAACACTAGTTTTTTTGTTATAATATTAGGGAAAATACAGTTGGTTTTATCTTAGGTGAAACTTAATCCCATTTATGTATTGAAAAAAAAACTATTTCTGTAAAATAGGAGTTAATAAGAGTCTTTGACCGTAAACTCTAGTTTTTTTTAAGAAAATTATGGAAAACAAAAGTCTCTGTTTCAAATTTTACAATTCGTTAATTTTTTTGATAGAAAAATTAAAATATTTCCCTAAAATCTGAGATAATACCTCGGTTTGACCGAAAAATATATTTTCTGGTAGTAAAATTATGGACATGACAAGTTGCTTTCAAAAATGTTAAGGTTCTGGAAAGTTTGGGTCTAAAAAATAAACACTATTAGAAAAATCTGAGCTTAGAATTTTCTTTGAATTAAACCTCTAGATTTTTGTGATACATCTATGGAAAATGCATTTCTATTTCTAAAATGTGACAATTCTTTAATTGTTTGTATATAAAACTTTTCTTTTTCTGTAAAATTTGGGCTAATAAGTGGTTTTAACGTCAAAATTCGTTTTATTTAATAAAAATAGTGACAATACACATAGCTTGTTCAAGTTTGAATCTTAAGCCCATTTTTGGATCGAAAAATAAACCATAGCTATTAAGTATGAACTAATAGGGGTTTTTTACAGTAAACTATAATTTTTTTGTAAGAAAATTATTGAAAATACAATATTTTGGTTCAAATGTTAAACTCCAGTCCATTTTGGATTGAAAAATAAAACTATTTCCGTAAAATCTGAGCTAATAAGGGTTTTTGACCGTAAACTCTAGTTTTATGTTAGAATATTGTGGAAAATAAAGTTCTGTTGGCTCTTAGGTGAAACTTAAGTCCAGTTATGGATCGAAAAATAAACAATTTACGTAAAATCTGAGTTATTAAGGGATTTTGACTGTAATTTATAGTTTTTTGTAAATACATTATGGAAGATACGATTTTCTGTCTAAAATTTTAATTTTATGTATGTTTTTGGATAAAAAAAATAAACTATTTCCTTAAAGTCTGATCTAATAATGGTTTTTGACTGGAAACTCTAGTTTCGTATAAGAAGATTATGGAAAATACAATTCTCAGGTTCAAATGTGAAACTTAGGTGAATTATGGATTGAAAAAAAACTATTTCTCTAAAATCTGAGTTAATAAGGGTTTTTGACCGTAAACTCTAGTTTTTTGTAAGAAAATTATGGAAAATACAATTCTCTGGTTCAAATGTGACACTTAAGTCTATTTTTGGATCGAAAAAAAAAACTATTTCCATAAAATCTGATCTAATACTGGTTTTTGACAGTAAACTCTAGTTTTTTGTGAGATATTTAGTGAAAACACAAGTCTTTGTTTAAAATGTGAAACTTAGGTACATTTTTGAATCTAAAAATGAAACTATTTATGTAAATATGAGCTAATAAGGGCTTTTGAACGTAAACTCTAGTTTCTTGTAAGAAAATTATGGAAATTATAATTCTCTGGTTCAAATGTGAAACATAAGTCTATTTTTGGATCGAAAAATAAACTATTTCCGTACAATCTGAGATATTAAGCAATTTTGACTGTAAATTCTAGTTTTTGTAAATAAATTATGGAAAATACGATTTTCTTGTTAAAATTTGAATTTTAAGTCTGTTTTTGGATCGAAAAAATAAAATATTTCATTAAAAGCTGATATAATAAGGGTTTTTGACCGGAAACTCTAGTTTCTTGTAAGAAAATTATGGAAAATACAATTCTCAGGTTCAAATGTGAAACTTAGGTGAATTTTGGATCGAAAAATAAACTATTTCTGTAAAATCTGAGCTAATAAGGGTTTTTGACCGTAAACTCTAGTTTTTTGTAAGAAAATTATGGAAACTACAATTCTCTGGTTCAAATTTGAAACTTAAGTCTATTTTTTGATCGAAAAAAAAAAATATTTCAGTAAAATCTGAGCCAATACGGGTTTTTGATCGTAAACTCTAGTTTTGTGTGAGAAGTTTATGGAAAATACAATTATCTGGATCAATTGTGAAACTTAAGTCCATTTTTGAAACGAAAAATAAACTATTTTTATAAAATTGCAGCTTATAATGGCTTTTTACTTTAAACTCTAGTTTTTTGTGTGAAAATCGCGGAAAATGAAATTTTTTGTTTAAAATGTAAAACTTGAGTCTTTTTTTGGATTGAAAAATAAATAATTTCTATAAAATATTAGCTTAAAAGGGATTTTGAAAGTAAACACTATTTTCATGCTAGACTATTATGGAAAATACAAGTTTCTGGTTTTAATTTGAAAAATAATTCTATTTTTGTATCAAAAAATAAAACAATTTATGTAGAATCCTAGATAATAAGGGTTTTTGACAGTAAACTCTACTCTTTTTTAAGAATATTATCGAAAATACAATTCTCTGGTTCTAAAATGAAACTTAGGTCCATTTTGGAACGAAAAATAAAACTATTCCCTTGAAATCTGTTCTAATAAGGCTTTTTGACAGTAAACTCTATTTTTTTTGTAAGAAAATAATGGAAAATACAATTCTCTGATTCAAATGTGAAACTTAAGTCCATTTTGGATCGAAAAATAAAACTATATCCTTAAAATCTGAGCTAATAAGGGTTTTTGACCGTAAACTCTAGTTTTTTGTAAGAAAATTGTGGAAAATACAATTCGCTGGCTCATAGGTGAAAATTAATTCCAGTTATGGATCGAAAAAAAAACTATTTCTCTAAAATCTGAGCTAATAAGTGTTTTTGAGCGTAAACTCTTGTTTTTTGTAAAAAAATTATAGAAAATACAATTCTCTGGTTCAAATTTGAAACTTATGTCCATTTTTGGATCGAAAAATAAAACTATTTCCGTAAAATCTGAGCCAATAGGGGTTTATGACCGTAAACTCTAGTTTCTTGTAAAAAAAATTATGGAAAATACAATTCTCTGGTTCAAATGTGAAACTTATGTCCATTTTGGATCGAAAAATAAAACTATTTTATTAAAATATGAGCTAATAAGGGTTTCTGACTGTAAACTCTAGTTTTTTGTAAGAAAATCAGGGAAAATACAATTCTCTGGTTCAAATGTGAAACTTAAGTCTATTTTTGGATCAAAAAATTAAACTATTTCTGTAAAATTTGAGCTAATAAGGTTTTTTGACCGTAAACTCTAGTTTTTTGTAAGAAAATTATGGAAAATACAATTCGTTGGCTCATAGATGAAACTTAAGTCCA
>NC_142799.1:11173770-11206270 GCF_049724085.1 Artemia sp. Qi Xiang Cuo
AAATAAATCGACCCACACACAAAACCATCCAAGTAACAGACATGAACTGCTTTTGACATCCATAAATGTGAAAAAATTCCTGTTTTTTCATTCTCAGTGAGAAAACCATAAAACAGACAAGAAATGCTGTTGACATCCATAAATGTGACAATGTTCCTGTTTTTCAAATTCTCACTGACAAAAACCATAACACATCCATAATTTGATGTTGAAATCCAAGAAAAAACATCAAATAAATCGAACAACACACATAACCATCCATTAAAACAACCATAAATGTGACAAAATTCATGTTTTTCCAAGTGACAAAGTTCCTGTTTTTTCATTCTCACTGAGAAAACCATAAACCACGTGTTCTCCCTAATGACTCTATGCCCATATTTGGTGTGGGCGTCGGAATTTTTAAAAAAAGTGTCCGGATCGGGATTCGAAGGGGTATTGTGGGCGTCGGACCTCCTGACCCCTCTCTACTAACGTTGAATGTATAATGAATAGAACATAATCAGAATAAACATTTATACGATTCTAATTCTATTCATGTTTGATTTAAAGTTCCAGCTCTTTACTTTTACTTGGAAAAATATGAGAAAAAATCAATAAGTTTAGTCATGGCAAAAGAGGCATTATTTTATTATCTCCCTTTTCGACTTAGGCCAGATAAAAAAGAACGGAGTATAAAAGTATTGGTTTTATTCAGATCAAAAAACAATAGTGTATAAAAGCAATTAGAAAAGATCATTTCTATTAACGAAGTTGATAAATTCTCCTTCATGATCCTAATGGAAGTGATCAAATCACACTGAAGTAATTGGGGTTAAAGGGGGGGGGGGGTGATGGGGGTGACGTATAGTTATTAAAGAGTTGATATATGCTAATTTACTTTAAGCTGAAAAAAGGAATTGAGTTGGAATCACAAAGAGGCTATTTTATGCGTTTAAACGTGTACTGAAAAAACAAACAAACAAACATGTTTTTAAAAAAACCTGGACCAATGAAAGAAGAAGAAGAAAGATGCATTCGGTTTCAGCGAGTTGATTTATACCAGAATCGAGTCTCCGGACGTACCGAAATAACAAAAATCAAAAAAAGGAGTTTTCACCCCTTTCACCCCATTTAAGCAGTTCCAGGACGTTTTCACAGCGAGTGATTTTAGCGGATTTCGGATATGTTGTTCAGTGATTTTTTTTTAACATTTTAGTGTAAAAAAACCTTACTAAATGTCAAAACTGAAAAAAAAGCTATTTTTTCACCCCTTTCCACCCCCTTTAAGCAGCCACAGAAGGTTATCCATGTGGTTATTTTAGTGTATTTTGGATATGTTGTCCAGCGATTTTTTCTGAACATTTTATTGTAAAAAAAGCTTACTAAATGTCAAAACTGAAAAAAAGCTATTTTTTCACCCCCTTCCATCCCCTTTAAGCAGCCCCAGAAGGTTTTCCATGTTGTTATTTTAGTAGATTTTGGATATATTGTCCAGCGATTTTTTTCTGAACATTTTATGTAAAAAAAGCTTCCTAAATATCAAAAATAAAAAAACCTATTTTTCGCCCCCTTCTACCCCCTTTAAGCAGCCCCAGAAGGTTTTGCCGGCGGACGATTTTAGCAGATTTTGGATATATTGTTCAGCGATTTTTTCTTAATATTTTGCTGTAAAAAAACCTTTTGTTGCAATTTTTTCTGGTTGTCCCACTTTTCTCCGTACTTTTACTGGACTAAAAGTACAAATTATATTCTGGCTTTTAGAAAGTAAAGGGTTTAGAACCCTACTCAGATTAATTTATGCTCGTTTTGAGTTTGACTTATTTTAATTTCTGTTTGTTTTGGACTGCATTTATTTATTGATACTGATTTGTGGTAGTTGTATGCTTGGTAGATTATTTTATTATATTTTTGTTCCTTTTTGGTTTAATGGAGTTCTTTACTTTTTTTTGAAAAACTTATTTTGTGCAAAAAATTTTTATGATTAATCTCAATAAATATGGATTCGAAAATCCCTTCTTCATTTTTTGACAGGTCATGTCTTACAGAGTACTTATGATATTCCGAAAATAAACAGCAAGGCCACTTTTAAGTGGCCTTGCTGGAAAATAAAGGCCACCTTTAACCATCCTACTACGGTTCAAATGCTCCATCTTGTACCCAGGGAGATGCAATAGAGATTCAGTTTTTGAATTGAGGAAAGTCTCACAAAGACCAATAAAATTGGGGGTGGCCACTGCTTACTATTTGTTTTAACTCATCAAATGAAGAGCAAAGACCTTAAACCTTCAGCTGAAGCACAGAAAACCTACAACTTCGTTTGGAAACTTCATCTAAATCTGAAATATACTTACTTACAGCTGAAAAATTTTAAGTTGATGCAAATTTATTATTCTGAACTATTGAATTATTTATTAGACTAAGAACTTATTGAATTATTTATTAGATTATGAACATCAATTGCATTATTTTGAAGCTGAAGTTGTCGCTCACCCAAGAAGAGAATGTCACCGGAGCTAGATTGAGGCAAATTCAAACTACCATCAAACTAGGGTTCATCACGGTCCACCCACCCCTCAGCTTGGAATAGCCTCGTTTTTTTAAACAAACAGAAAAGAAAAAACAATGATAAAACAAAAGCAAAAAGCTTAAAACTTGTTTCATGTTGAATGAATGTTTCTAGAAGTGGTCACTTCGTTAAAACACTACCATTAGCGTTCCAGGAAAAAATTCCGAGCGAAGAATCTGTCATTTATTAATTATAGCCTGTGTGGCTGGACACTTAAACGCGTATGAAGGGTTGTCAGCTGAGCCACATAGGCTGCACCTCATAGGTTTCTTGCACGGATTGTCTTTAGCTTTTGAATGATCACCAGAACATCTGGCAAATTTGGGAAGATTTTAACATGATTTCGTGGCATGACCGAATTGTTGACAGTTATAACATTGCATAGGCAGAAACTTGAACTCGCTAATAGGTAGGCGCTCATATCCAACTAATAAGCATTCACAAGAGGCTTGTTCGAGATGTGCCTTTTCAGAAAATTTGAGCCGAAAGGAGCGCGTTCTACCTAGCTGCTTAGCTTATGAGCAGTTTGCTACTTGCTGAATAAGATCATCAGATGTAAGGTTTTCAGGGGGGGGCTTTTCACTTTAGCATTCAAAGATAGATCATGATCGTTGAGAATGTGTGCTACCATCTGAGCAGCATCTTTATCAGACAAAATAAGCCCCCAAGCCTCCTTACGCGGCTTTAATTCAATAATACGATCACTACCATTGCCACAAATTTTACTAAGAAAGTTTTTTTGCGATACGGGATCGTCAAAATCTTTGGGTGGGTTCTTCAAGACTACTACATAGGTCGGATTTGAAGCCTGGGACGACCCGTTATGCGACAAACCAGCATTAGCCTTGAGCAAATAAGAATCAACTAGATTATTAAACTTTTGGCGTAACTCATTGATTTTCGAGTAAGTCTAACACTTGTTTCACCGGGCTTTACAGGCACCTCATCAGATTCAAAAATGACAAAATGGGTAGGACCATTTTATACTCATCACAGAGATCAAGACATCTAATCATATATCCGACATTATCAAACATCTTTTGTCTATATGTAGCACGTGTAGAAACGGCAGCTTCAGTCCACAACAATTTCTTGGCTTCAAGTATCAAATAAATGGCAAAAAATTCACAAGCAGTTTTTGCAATATCAATACAAATAATCCTCGCTTTTTTTGCTCGGAACAAGATATTTAGCACTACATTCCAAATCAGTTTCTCACCCGTCCTCACAGAGTAAAATGAAACGATTAGACACAGCAAGAGATAAGTCTGTGGGTGGGACAAGGTTAGCGTCATTAATAACCCAGGAGAGTTCAAAATTGACCAGATATTACTACAAAACAGGCTTACTGCAGAGCTTTTAAATATTTCACAACTTCTGAGGTAAACAGAGCTTACTGATTAAATAAAGTCATAAAATATCCGATTTATGCCAGCTAAATAAACTTTGAACTCTGATTGAATATTTTTATAAGTAGTATCTATACCCTTTTGTATAAATGGGGTCATAATCGTACGCTTGTAAGCGGAGCATCTATCTTGTCATTCTTGCTTAACTATTTTGTATAATATGCAGCCAAATTAGCTAGTTTTTTGTTCTCTGGTAGGGACAACTTTTTTAATTACTTGACTTATTGCACCGGCTGGTCCAACATAGTGAGAGAAGCCACTCGTTGCATTGAGTTCAGAGAGTCCTGAGATAGCATGATAGCTGCGTGTCGGATGCTTCCAATCATTGACAGGAAGTGATCAAGGCGGTCCTTCCATCTAGAACAAAGCCTTCAACACGGGTGCTTTCAGTCGTGTATCGAAGGATCGAATCTAAGGTCAACTTTGACTGGCGTTTCTACTGACCTCTGGGCTGGGTGGCTGAGCCACAAAAGAGTTCGTGCAGCAAGCTGACACGAATAGGGGTTCTAGTTGTTAACTGAAAATAGTTGAGGGTTGGCGATTAAGTCATACAACTTAATCCCTTCGATTTGTCTGAGAAACTTTGTTTGAGCCACCTCTATGGCGTTTTTGACTGAAACGGCAGCAAGCCAAGTTTCAACATCGTACAGAAGAACTTGGTTTAAAGTGGTTTTAGAAATACGCATCTTTGTTCTGTGAGTAGTTCTGGGCTTTGACAAGACTAAACGAAAGAGTCAGGTCATGATTGAAGGGACCTATGTGATACGGTACTGAGTTTCAGTTTCGATAGATTCGATGTTCGTGATGAGAGAGCAAATATATGTGAATGATTTCACAACTCCAACGGTAAATCCCAATATACTGAATGCAGATAAGTTCAAGGTTTCCTCTGCCAGATTATTGATCATTACCTCAGTTTTTTGCCAGCTGATTTTCAGGCCCACTTTAGATGCCTCTTCTGACAGTGTGGTAAGGGCTTCTTTGACATCGGCTACAGACTTTCTAAAGCAATATTATCTGCGTAGTCGCAATCACTGAGGACTCGGTCACGAAACTGCAGTCCAAGGTGAGGTTAGTTTGTGGTTCGGTTCATAATATAAATGCTGACGGTGTTGGAAAGTTCAGGGGTGGTAGCACATCCTTGCCTCACGCCGGTATTTATTTCGAATACTGGTCTGCGACGACTGTTTATTTGGTATCAGTATAGTATCAGTATACAGTAGTTCAATGGTCTTAGTATCAGTATAGAAGGCCTTAAACAGACATAAATACTTCTTAGAGAGTACCATGAGTACAAGTATCAGCCAGAGAGAACCCCGGTCAACCGAATCAAAGGCTGCTTGGTAGTCGAACTTTTTGGCGAGAAAATATTGACGAAAATATTTGGTGTACACCACCACTGCTAAACATCACCTTTCAAAACTCGAGTGTTTTATTTCAGCATCAGCCAAAGCACGACTAGCATATTGATATATTGATTCTTTGGCTTTCTTTGGTCTTTCTTTGGCTAAATTTAGTAGTTCAGCTTCAATCCCTTGTAACGACGCGTTTGTTTGCTAGCATGTCTTGCAAAAGATTTGGTAGTTTAAGCACAGGCACCATTATTAATTCCTTCTTAAATATTTTATAGCCTCTACGCCGTTCAGGGGCATTCAAATCACCCGATCTTTTTAAATGATTAATTAAAAAAACTTTTTCTACAAAATAAGTTCTTCAAAGAAAAGTAAAGAACTCCATTAAACCAAAAATGAGCAAAAATAAAGTCAAATAATCTACCAAGCGTGAAACTACCACAAATCAGCATCGATAAATAAATGAAACCCAAAACGAACAGAAATCACAACAAATAACCGCGTCAAGCTCAAAACGAGCAGAAATTAACATGAGTAGGGCTCAAAACCCCTATGCCTTACCATGGCCAGAACATAATTTGCAAAATACTGAAAAAATTAAAGTGTTTTTACTGTCATAGCTTTAATAAATCAAAAAAAATAACATTTTGCCTACTAAAAATCTGTAGATGGATATTAAATTGACAATTAACATTCATTTGTATTTTTTTCAGTAAAGTACAAGTTGTATTCTAGCCTTGGGAAGGCACAGGGGCTTTGAGCCCTACTCATCTTAATTTTTTGCTCGTTTTGAGTTTGACTCGGTTATTTATTGTAATTTCTGTTCGTTTTGGGTTTCATTTATTTATCGATGCTCATTTGTGGTAGTTTTACGCTTGGTAGATTATTTGACTTTATTTTTTGCTAATTTTTGGTTTAATGGAGTTCTTTACTTTTCATTGAAGAACTTATTTTGTGGAAAAAGTTTTTTTAATTAATTTCTGTTTTTTGTATATTGACATAGTTTTTTCAGGGAAAAAGAAAATAATACTTTACATCTTTTCTTTTTTTTAAACTTTATAGTTTGGTGTGCTATTTGTTTGCTGGAGAAAAATTTTCAGCAATTTTTAACGACATACACCCTTTTAAAAATCTGTACACAAATAATAGTGTTTAATTTAGTTTCATACCTCCTCTAGTTGACTTGAAATAGAAAACTTAATACCATTCGCAAAAAAAAATCTGTTTACTTTCTTTGATAGCTTAGATACACTTACGCTATTTTGATTTGGTTAAATTTTAAGAGCAGAAGTAGCCCCAAAAGTTAAACTACATTTTTTTATACTACGTTGAACAAAATGGCTATCTAAAAATTTTTATTGGATGTGTTTGGGGAAAAGGTGGGCGTGAGAGGGGGGTTAGTTGTCCTCCAATCACTTTCGACTATTAAAAAGGTCACTAGCCCTTTGAATTTCCAATCAAATGCACCCTTTTTTAAGTTTCTACGACAAACTTTCAATAGAAACCTTATATGCCCTCAGGGCATAACTTGTAACCCTTGCCCTGAGGGCTCTGAGGGGGAGGAGTTGTCATCCTCAAAGACCTAATTTCCAGAACTTACAACTGCGTTGAACAAAATAGGTATCTAAAAATTTTTATTGGATGTGTTTGGATAAATGGAGGGCGTGAGAGGGGGGTTAGTTGCCCTCCAATCACTTTCAACTATTAAATATGGCACTAGGCCAAATGATTGAATTTCCAAATGATTGAGCCCTTTTTCATTTTTTTACGACAAGGCTTTCAATGAAAACCTTATATGCCCCCAGGGCATAACTTATAACCCTTGGCCTGAAGACTGTGGGGGAGTGTCCTGCTCAAAGGTATAATTTCCAGAACTTTCAACTAAGTTGAACAAAATGACTATTTCAAAATTTTGATTGGATTGTGTTTGGGGAAATGGTGGGCGTGGAAGCGGTGTTAGTTGCCTTCTAATCACTGTCGACTATTAAAAAGGGCACTAGCCATTTTAATTTCCAATCGAATGAGCCCTTTTTGAAGTTTCTACGACAATTTTCTATAAAAACCTTATATGTCTCCAGGGCATAACTTACAACCCTTGCCCTGACGAATGTGGGGGGGGTTATCATCCTCAAAGACCTAATTTCCAGAACTTTCAACTAAGTTGAACAAAATGGCTATTTCAAAATTTTGATTGGATGTGCTTTGGGAAAAGGTGGGCGTGAGGGGGGATTAGTTGCCCTCCAATCACTTTCGACTATGAAAAAGGGCACTAGCCCTTTGAATTTCCAATCGAATGAACCTTTTCAAACAACAAAAGTACGAAGAACAAAAGGGAAATCTTTTTTTTTGTAAGACAGTGGAGATAATTTGAATGAATATTTCGGCCCTATGTCCAAGGGCCGTCCTCAGCAAGACAAAAATATATAAAAGAAAAAAGACTCACAACAACATGCGACCAATAAAACAAAAAAAGTTGAAATTCTTTCAAAACAATCCTAGCATCATTACTTCAGCGAAGTTCAACCAGGACTGATAAAAAGTAAGGTAAAACAAGACGATTTAATGAAATGAAAGAAAATAAATTAAAAACATGTTCTTATTGCTAATCCAGCCTTTTTGGCAGCTAACCTCAAAGGTCTTTTTGTAACCGGTTCTGTGTTAATGTCAATCAGTTTTTTAAAATATTTTGTAAGATCATTTTTAATTAAATTTGTGTATAGAGCATTTAGTGTATATTCACCCAAGTCCCTATTTAAGGAAATATTATTATTAATCTTAAGTCTGATTTCAATTGATTCTCGTACTACCTGCTTTATGCCTAGGTCATTGCTAATAAGGGCAGATTCATCAAAAAGTATATTGTGGTTAGGATTTTCAAAAATATGGCTGCCTAATGCAGAATCAGATGAAACAGTGGAAATATTAGAATTTAAGGCTTTGACAATATCATCTTTATGTTGTTGTATGCGCTTTTCTAAATTCTGGTGTGTTCTACCTATATAATATTTGCCACAATCGCATGGTATTTGATAGACCCCTCTTTGGCGAGTAACTGGGGTTTTATCTTTACCAGAATTTAGAAAATTTATGATTCTAAAATTATTTGTGAATACTACATGCAGATTATTTTTTGTGCAAACTTTTTTAAGATTTGTAGTGATTTTTGGTGATTTTAAAATCCCATTCCTGGATGTGTTAGTTATTCGTAGCTTTGATAAATTCAATTTTACTATTTATTGAAAACCAACACAAAATAATAGATATTTGCATTTTACCTCAAACCACCCCCCCCAAGTTAAAAGAGCAGTAGTAATATCCCTCGTCGATCGCGCCCGAAATATTTGTTCTGATTCCCACCTCACAGCAGAATTAAACTTTATCAAGGACATACTTTTTGGAAATGGGTATCCTATGATATTTATTAATAATGTAATTAACTGTAGACTGAAAAGACATTCCCGTAAAATTAATGATAGCTTACCAAGTGAGATGTCTGACAAGCCCTTAAATATAATTTACCTCCCCTATATCCCAAAAATCACTACAAATCTTAAAATAGTTTGCACAAAAAATAATCTGCATGTAGTATTCACAACTAATTTTAGAATCATAAATTTTCTAAATTCTGGTAAAGATAAAACCCCAGTTACTCGCCAAAGAGGGGTCTATCAAATACCATGCGATTGTGGCAAATATTATATAGGTAGAACACACCAGAATTTAGAAAAGCGCATACAACAGCATAAAGATGATATTGTCAAAGCTTTAAATTCTAATATTTCCACTGTTTCATCTGATTCTGCATTAGGCAGCCATATTTTTGAAAATCCTAACCACAATATACTTTTTGATGAATCTGCCCTTATTAGCAATGACCTAGGCATAAAGCAGGTAGTACGAGAATCAATTGAAATCAGACTTGAGATTAATAATAATATTTCCTTAAATAGGGACTTGGGGTAATATACACTAGATGCTCTATACACAAATTTAATTAAAAATGATCTTACAAAATATTTTAAAAAACCGATTGACATTAACACAGAACCGGTTACAACAAGACCTTTGAGGTTAGCTGCCAAAAAGGCTGGATTAGCAATAAGAACATGTTTTTAATTTATTTTCTTTCATTTCATTGAATCGTCTTGTTTTACATTACTTTTTATCAGTCCTGGTTGAACTTCGCTGAAGTAATGATGCTAGGATTGTTTTGAAAGAATTTCCACTTTTTTGGTTTTATTGGTCGCATGTTGTTGTGAGTCTTTTTTCTTTTATATATTTTTGTCTTGCTGAGGACGGCCCTTGGACATAGGGCCGAAATATTCATTCAAATTATCTCCACTGTCTTACAAAAAGATTTCCCTTTTGTTCTTCGTACTTTTGTTGTTTGTGATGGAAAGGCAGTGTGGTCTTCGTCGCTATTTTTTTCATGAACCTTTTATGATGTGTCTATGACAACTCTTTCAAAATTTTGATTGGATGTGTTTGGATAAATGGTGGGCATGAGAGGGGGGTTAGTTGCCCTCCAATCACTTTCGATTATTAAGTATGGCACTAGGCCACTAGCCTTTTTAATTTCCAATCGAATGAGCCCTTTTTCAATTTTTTACGACAAGGCTTTGAATGAAAACTTTACGTGCCCCCAGGACATAACTTATAACCCTTGCCCTGAAGACTCTGGGGGAGTATCCTGCTCAAAGGTATAATTTTCAGAACTTTCAACTACGTTGAACAAAATGATTATCTCAAATTTTGATTGGATGTGTTTGGGGAAATGGTGGGCGTGGAAGGGGTGTTAGTTGCCTTCCAATCACTTTCGACTGTTTAAAAGGGTACTAGCCATTTTAATTTCCAATCGAATGAGCCCTTTTTGAAGTTTCTACGACAAGTGTTCCTATAAAAACCTTATATGCTCCCAGGGTATAACTTACAACCCTTGCCCTGAGGGCTCTGGGGAAGTGTCCTCCTAAAATACATAATTTCAATGTGGAAATCAACTACGTTGAACAAAATGGCTATCTCAAAATTTTAATTAGATGTGTTTCGGGAAATGGTGGGCGTGGAACGGGTGTTAGTTGCCTTCCGATAACTTTCGACTATTAAATAGGGCACAAGCCACTCCGATTTCCAATTGAATGAGTCCTTTTTGAAGTTTCTACGACAACTTCTTCGATACAAAGTGCCCTGGTCTAAAGGAAAAAAATAATGAATATTACATTGTGCCAACATCGTTCTTATATGCCCCCAGGGCATAGTCCTTCCTCAAAAACATAATTCCTATGTGGAAATCAACTACGCTGAACAAAATGGCTATCTCAAAATTTTGATTGTATGTGTTTGGTAAAATTGTGGGCGGGGAAGGGGTGTTAGTTGCCTTACAATGACTTTCGACTATTAAAAAGGGCACAAGCCGTTCTAATTTTTAATCGAATGGGCTCTTTTCGAAGTATCTACGACAACTCCTTCGATACGAACTGCCCTGTTACGAAAAAAAAATACATTGTGCCAACGTCGTTCCTTACTTAGGCAGCACGATTTCGCTGCCTATGATCAGTTAAAGACTTAGTTATCGTTGTAGAGTTTTGGCGTAGTGCCTAAAATAGCATAGTAGCCCACAGAATGATTATAGCTCTTTTGAGTCGTAAATGACGAAGATGGTTTTATAGTTATGAATTTAGCTGGTTTAGGTGAACTAGTATCTTGATCCATCAAATGTTCAAAGAAAACTAGTATTGGAACTACTACTTGTATTTTTTTTTTTTTTTTAATGTTTCAATACCAACCCTGCCCTTGCACTTTTTCCTAATATCATTCTAATTTCATATAAATGTTCTTCTATTTTCTCAGCGAATGAAACTTTATCGTATAAATAAAATAATATATCTGTTTCTCCTCTTTTTCCAGAGGTTGTGTGTTTCTCAGGCTCATTATCCTTCATAGCGAAATTAATGAGTATACTAAAAAACTTGGTTCTAAAAAATTGACAAAATGCATACGTTAGAGCACAAGGTTTCTTCTGTCATCCTAGATCACTACTGCTCTTCGTTTAGTTTCTGGGTCTAAGGCTATTTGCCAATAGCCTGTAGTAAGGTCAAATTTGTATAAGGTTTTGATAAGAATCCAAATTTTTATCTATTCTGGGTAATTTCATGACATCTTTAATGGTCACTGTATTTAGCATCCTTAAATAAGCGCAACCTCTCCACGTGCTATCTAACCTTTTTACTATTATCAGTGAAAAACACCACTCACTGGCCCCTTCTTTAATCACTCCTTTCGCCACTTCCCTAATCTGGTCGTCAAATCAAGATTTTATGCGATATGTGTTCTATAGGGGTATTTTTGGATTGGTGGTCCTTCGTTAGGTATTTTGTGTGTAATTAGGTGTGCCAACCTGTAATCTACTTAATATATGGCAAAAGTGCCTTAAATTCCCATGACATACTTACTACATGGGTCTTAATAATCCCTGGCTAATGGGCTATGTAAAACTACTTTGAAAATTCAATCTTTGCCATTCCATAGTTTTTGTTTGTTTTGTGTTTTCGTTACAAGTTGCCATTGACTTGTCAGATATATGCTCATTTTTGGACTGCTTAAGAATTTTATATCTGTATTTGAGATGTTTGTTGCCATTCCTAAGGTTTCTTAATTTAACTTTTCTTTTTCGTTACTAAAATTAGATAATTTCAGATATTATCTTGGGCGTCAATAACAGTCCTCTCTTTGACAAATGAAACTCAGAGAGGAAAGAAAATAACAAAATGAAAAATAAAAAAAAAAGGTTAAAAAACGAGGATTTTAAGTCTAAGAATGTATTTAAGTCCTCTCTTTTATTATTTCTTGTTATTTTGCTTTTTACGAGAACTGAAGGGTAGTCTTTTATGATATTTATCCTATTATGGCGTTGATTGTTATAAATTTACGATCAAGAGGACATAGGAAAAATAATAGAATTTTTTTTTTAACTTAAAAGTATTTTTAGTCGAATTATGCCAGATATTTGATTCTAATGGTATTGCTAGTAAAATAAAATCTTTCAATAAGTTATCAAGGAATAACTTAATAGAAATTATTCTGGATTGCAAAAACATTACAACATGTAATTCTAAAACTTAATTAACTTACGATGCAGTTTTCATTTTAGCTCAAACAAAATTAATTTAAAACTATAATAAATTTGATAAGAATTCTAAAAAGGATAAGAGATTATATTTATCTTATATTTTACAGCTAAATTTTAGCTGTAAACAAATATAAGATATTAACATACCCTGAATATTAAACCAGCGAAAGTGAAAAATGCCCTTCAAAGTAATTTGATGCATAAGGATAGTCCGATTTTCACAAATAAATTCTCAAAAACGATTGGGCAAATGATTTTTAACTAAAATTTAATACTTAAAAAACTAGACAAGGAGAGCAATTGGAAACCGGCTTATAATTGCGAGGAATTTTTACAATATGTAAATCAAACTTGCGAACATGTTTTAAAAAGGGATTTGTCGATTATAAAGCAACTTGATCTTCAAAATATGATGAAAATGGGGCCTAAATTCCGTCTTTCCTACCATATAAAGCCAGCAAGTATTCTTAGTGGGTTAAATTATGATATAAATTTACTTATTGGTAAATGGTGCAAGACGAAAAAAATTATTAAAGAAAGTTTTCTAAATTGGATGAAATTGATTTTGACTAGTGCACCAAACAATATATTTAAAATTCATTCAAATAAATCTAAGAAAATTCAATATTTTATTATGCTAATATGAAACAAGTAATAGCTAATATACAGAATGAATTTATAATTGTCCCAGATGATAAAGCTATTAATAATTTTTCAATAATTTGTCAGAAACTGTTTTGTGATATTTTATCAAAAGAGTTACTTACAACAAATACATACGAAACAGCTCATCTAGAGGATAACAGTTTAATTGAAAGTATAGGTTAAATAATTTTGAAAGAATTCAATAATAAAATTATTGATAATGATAAAAGTTCCCTTTCTTATATTGGAGGGCAAAATTTTATAAGAATCTACCCGAACCAGGTTTCATTGCTGGGACAGCGAGGTGTCTAACAAGAATTGCGGTCACAGACCTATATTTAATTTTAGGGCAAATTAGAAGTAAATTTAAAGCATATTGCTCTGGAATTGAAATTTTTTCTAGCTTTAATTAATACTAGAGTGTTAATTATTCATTACAAGTGATAGACTCTTTGGCTATGGTTTCTGCTAAAACAGTAGATTTATTGGATTTTACTACGCTGCATACAAATCTTTCACTTGATTTAGTATTTACAAAAAATTGAAAACGGTCTCTAAAAAATCTTTTCTTTTGTCTAATATGGGATTTTTAAAATTTTTTAATTTTAATAAAAAAGCCCGATGAACTAATTTCTTTTATATTATTACTAGTTAAAGATGTTACATCTTGGACATGATATATCATTTATTGAATTTGTTTTGTTCAATACTTTTATAAGGTTTAATAGTAATTTATATAAACAAATTATAGGCATTACTGTCTGCGATAATGCCAGTCCGTTTTTAGTGGGCCTGTTTTTAAGTCAATTAGAATATCAATATATGATAAATAAAAATAGCCCAAGTAATGTAGAATATTCCCTTTTAAATAATAAAAGATATCTGGATGATCTTTTGGTGATAAATTGCTCGGTGTTTATTGAGATTTCGAAAAATATTTATCCACTAGAGTTAATTCTGGAACCTTGCTATGGGTCATGAACCTTTTTTACACTAAAATATTAATATATCGGATAATAACAAATTAGTTTATAAAATATATTATAAAAAAGACGATTTTGATTTGTAAGTAATTAATTTACCATTCCTCGAAAGTAATATACATCCAAATATCCCTTATTTAGCTTTTTATTCCCAACTTTTTAGGTATGCAAAAATTTCCAGTAATAACAGGAATTTTAAAAATGCATATCAAGCGCTTAGCCAAAATTTGATCTTAAGAGGTTTTTCTGCCAATAAAATTAGTTGATAATTTAAGAAATTTAGTTTTCTGTATAACGTACTTTTAGGTAAATATAATAAAACTATAAAAAAATACTAAAGGATATTTTAATACAACTTTTCTTTCATTTTTCTTTTGGGGTTACTCTATAAATACAGGGTTTCCGGACCAGCTAGAAGGGCTTTAAATTTATAATTGGTTCCAGAAGCCAATAAAGCACTTTGTTTTATAACCCATATCTGGCTCTTAAAGTCTGTAATTGTTCCATATTTGTATTTAGGTTACAATGACTTATAGGATTCTAAAATGGATAGAGCTAATCTTATTTTGTAGTTTTTTTTGAATAGTTTTACTAGTAGGTATGTATTTCACAAGTTTTACCTAACATAGGGATACCACAAAGGAGCTTTATGGTAGACACTCTACCTCGCCGGGTAAGGAAATTAAATCATCGAAACCCATTTAGGCAGGTGGTATTCCTCTGAAGAGCCCTAATGAAAGGTAATCACTTGGGAATATTTTGTTAGATTTAAGGTGCTTTTGCTTGAAAATTTACAACGGTTTACATTTATTAATGACGACTTTGCGCGGATTTGGACATTTCAATTTGATTGACGGTTTGGTTATATTGTTTTTCCTAGATAACTGGACAGATAAGTAAGATCAAGATCTCGTTCAAGTGCTCGTTTATCTCAATTACTGGAGTAGGAGGACAGTTTTTTTCTTTTTTTTTCTAACCAAATAATTACCTCTAACACATTTTATAACGGTCTTAAGCAAGGTACAACTTTGTTGATCCTCATAGCCTGGTATTTTCGTTTAAATTCTCCCTATTATTTAACCGAAAATTTTTGGGTTAGTCAAGATTACTCAGTTGCATTTTTTTTACTTAAGGTATGATTTACTGTCTGATTACTGTCTGATTTCATTTATAAGCTTAAAACACGATTAGTGCAATGGTCAGAGTAAATAAACTGCGTTGTCGTTCTTTTTTTAGTGAGTCTTAAATCTTAATTTTCTTTTCAGCAATTTCAGCCTGAATTTCGACTTCTCATTTTTCTTGGCCCCTGTCAATTCCAGTAAAGATTCAACTGAAGCAGAATATGAAAATTTAGTGCCAAGACCTATAACAAACTCAAGAACAAATATTTTGGAAGAAATAGGATCTTCAAAACGTCTTCAGCCACTTTTGGATCATCCCATTATAAGAAGTTTTGTTTCCTATAAATAGCATAAGATTAGTTGGAGTTTGTGGCCAATTATTATTATGTTCCTAATAATGATTGGCACGCTAACCAGCTATGTTGTGCTAACAAAACAAATGTTTAGAAATCAAAAGAATATGACAATCATTCTTGGCAGAGATAATAAGACAGGGATGGATATAGATCTTACAGTAATAATTGTTCTGCTTGGAATCCTAACATTTGGACTTATTTGTTGTGTACTTTTTCAAATCAGCAAAGACCTTTAAAGGTATTGGTGCAGCTTGGAGAATATTACTTCAATTATCCTGATCTTTTTAACAATAACAACAATAGGGGCAAGTAAAAACATACACATATCAGTCACCTCTGCGTCGATAGCAATTTTACTTGCCTCGTTCAAGTTGTTTCTCTTATTGGGATACCATCCAAATTTTTCAATATATGTAGCAGTTTTTGTTGCAGTTTTAAAAAACTCTACAAATTCTACTAGTATATTCTGTTCTGCTTCTTGGCTTCGCATTATGCTTCTACAGTCTGCTTCTTGGCTGCTTCTTGGCTTCGCATTATGCTTCTACAGTCTGCTTCTTGGCTGCTTCTTGGCTTCGCATTATGCTTCTACAGTCTGCTTCTTGGCTGCTTCTTGGCTTCGCATTATGCTTCTACAGTCTGCTTCTTGGCTTCGCATTATGCTTCTACAGTCTGCTTCTTGGCTGCTTCTTGGCTTCGCATTATGCTTCTACAGTCTGCTTCTTGGCTTCTTCTTGTCTTCGCATTATGCTTCTACAGTCTGCTTCTTGGCTGCTTCTTGGCTTCGCATTATGCTTCTACAGTCTTGATGTTTTCGTCGAAGAAAATAATGATGAACTGAACATAATACAAGAAATTACAAGGTTACAAGAAATCAATTGATTCCTTATTTTTAATTATAATCCTCACACCTTTATGAATCAGAGTTACAGCAGTAGCTGCAACCTAGTAAAGAGCGAACCAAGGTCTATAGTAACCAAAAGTTTAAATATGCGTTTTGAAAAAAAAATGCCTAGTGAAAAAAATTACCATCTGACGATGATTAAGGAAGGGTAACTCTTATTTCGATTCATCTTGAAAGTAAAAGTTTAATGCAAAAATACATTTATGCTAATTTTGAAAAAAAAACAAAGCATCCCAAAAATGGCGTCAGATCCAAATGAAAAGTGTGCCGTTGGATTCAAAATGGTCCAAACCCTTGTAGTTGTAAATTACAGTTCCCCACCTTGAACAACAATGAAAATCCCTTTTTTTGCATAAGTAGGACTGATCTGTCTCCCGGTTACTTTTTTTTCTAGCAGGGCTAAAGGGTGACCAGAACATCATAAAGAGATTTCAAATAGCTACTTCAAACGAAAATTAAATTTACTAGTGCCCTTTTTAAGTTACCAAAAAGATTGGAAGGCAGAAAGCACTCCTCCCAAAAAACCGCCCCCCCCCCCAAGTCATAAAATCAAAATTTTGACAAAGCCATATTATTCAACATAGTTGATAGTCACTTGTTCAACATAGTCGGTGAGGATATGATCCTCCATAGTCCCTGGGAAAAGGGCCATCGACTGTATCAAGCGTATCGGTATAGGGCGTATCCACATCACGCTTATAGGTATGGGCTAAATTGTATCAGGTCTAGTGGTATCGCACATTTCAAGGTCGGGGATATCAGTACCTGGTGTTTTTCCGACCATGGTTTTCCAATGTTTGATCGATTTCGAGCTGAGAATTTCTTATGATTTCAGGGTGAAATTTTGCAGGGGAGAGATTTTTCATGAGTAGGATTTTCCAACTTACACTGATTAAGGAATATTATAAAGTAAGTCAAAAAGGTATTATGAACCGTTTTAATCCGTAGTCAGAATTCAGCTAACTATAATATTTACAACATTTGCCTATATACTAGCAATTCATTCCTTCTTCACTCGGCGGGCACTCTTGTGTGACGTCAGCCCAAGCGACAGGTCACGTAAGCCATTAATTGGTACATTTGAGTTCAGCCCATTGGAAAGGTCAAGTAAGCCATTAATTGGTACATAACAGTTCCTCCCTTTCCTCAGAGTTTGTAAAGCTTCAAATGTTTGTGTTACATTAAACTTGGCGAGCATATCATTCGATAGCTTTGTTCCCTCTGGGATTATGATTCTTTTGCCATCGTTACTGGTGAAAACTATTTCATTTGTCGGTAAAGTTGGTAGTGGGGGAGCAGGAGGTGTGTAGTCAAACATTTTTCTAAGGGACTCGCGCTGTTTCCTCCGTACAACTGCCCCTGGACGTTTCGTTTTTGGCTTCGTTGGTGTCAGAAATGGGATCTCTGTAGTATTATTCATGGCCGATAAAGCTGGCCGGAGCTCATCAGTGGTGCCGGATGCTTCCTCGATTGGCTCGAGTTCTGGAAGGTCCTCAAAGTCCTCGGAAAAAACCTCGGCGATACCAAAAAGCTTCGCAAACGTATCGTCTATTTGAAAGTCCCTGTCTTCCAACAGGATGATTTCTGCATCGTCTGCCATCTAAAAAAGAATAATATTAACACACATATTTACATACTGAGCAACGCCTGCTGCTTAGAGGCACGAGAGGGTGTTCACGTTAGCATTTAAAAAGGGCTCATTCAATTGGAAATTGAAAGGGCTATTGCCGTTTTTAATACTCGAAAGTAATTGGAAGGCTTGACATTTTTATAATAAAGGTTGATGTGGGTACAATGTATTATTATTATTATTTTTTTTTTTTAGACCAGGGCACTTTGTATCGAAGGAGTTGTCTTAGGAACTTCGAAAAGGGCTCATTCGATTGAAAGTAGAAAGGGCTAATGCCGTTTTTTAATAGTCGAAGGTGATTGGAGGGCAACTAGTCCCCTCCTATGCCCACCCTCCCATTTGCCCATTATATTTAAAAACTAAGTGTTGCCTTGAGATTAATTCAAAATGCACTGTGTTAATGCTAATTCCCAAGAAGGCATCTCAACAGTATTCCAAGTACGACTGAGGGTATTATGTTCAAACTTTTGGGGCTACTTCTACTCTTAAAATTTAACCAAATCAAAATAGCGTAAGTGTATCCAAGCTATCAAAGAAAGTAAACATTTTTTTTTTAGAATGGTATCAAGTTTTTTATTTCAGGTCAACTGGAGGAGGTGTGCAACTAAAATGAACACTACTATTTGTGTTCAGATTTTTAGAAGGGTGTATGTTGTTAAAATTGCTGAAAATTTTTTTCCAGCATACAAACTGCAGGCCAAACTATAAAGTCTTAAAAAAACGAAAAGATTTAAAGAATTAGTTTCTTTTTCCCTGGAAAAACTATGTCAATACAAAACAAACAGAAATTAATTAAAAAAACCGTTTCCACAAAATAAATTTCTCAAAGAAAAGTAAAGAACCCCATTTAACCAAAAATGAGCAAAAATGAAATCAAATAATCTACCAAGCGTAAAACTACCACAAATCAGCATTGATAAATAAATGAAACCCAAAACGAACAGAAATTACAATAAATAACCGAGTCAATTTGTAAAACTTTTAACTGTTGAACAAAATGGCTATCTAAAAATTTCGATTGGATGTGTTTGGGAAAAAGGTGGGCGTGAGAGGGGTTAGTTCCCCTTAAATCACTTTTGACTATTAAAAAGGGCATTAGCCCTTTGAATTTCCAATCGAATGAGCCCTTTTTCAAGTTTCTAGACAAAATTTTCAATAAAAACCTTATATGCCCCCGAGGCATAACACAACCCTTACCATGAGGGCTGTCGGGGGTGGGGGGATTTTCATCCTCTTAGATATAATTTCTGGATCTTTCAACTACATTGAACAAAATGGCTATCTCAAAATTGTGATTGAATGTGTTGTAGGAAAAGGTGGGCGTGAGAGGGGGGTTAGTTGCTCTCCAATCACTTTCAACTATTAAAAAGGGCACTAGTCATTTCACTTTCCAATTAGGTGAGACCTTTTTGAAGTTTCTACGACAACGCTTTCTATAAAAAAAAAACCTTATATGCCCCAGGGCATAACTTACAACCCGTGCCCTGAGGGCTTTTGGGGGGTTGTCAACCTCGAAGACCTATTTTCCAGAACTTTCAACTGTGTTGATTAAAATGGCTATCTTAAAATTTTGATTGGATGTGTTTGGGGAAAAGGTGGGCGTGTGAGGAGGGTTAGTAGCCCTCCAATCACTTTCGACTATTAAAAAGGGCACTAGCCATTTGAATTTCCAATCTAACGAGCCCTTTTTGAAGTTTCTACGACAACGCTTTCAATAAAAAACCTTATATGCCCCCAGGGCACAGCTTACAACCCTTGCCCTGAGGGCTGGGGGGGAATGCCCTCCTCAAAAACACGATTTCTATCTCTAAAGCAACTATGCTAAACAAAATGGCTATCTCAAAATTTTGATTGAGAGTGTCTGGGGAAATGGTGGGCGTGGAAGGGGTGTTAGTTGCCTTCCAATCACTTTCACCTATTGAAAAGGGCACAAATCACTCCAATTTCCAATCGAATGAGCCCTTTTCGAAGTTTCTACGACAACTCCTTCGATACGAAGTGTCCTGATGTAAGACCAAGAACCAAAAATAAATAATACATTGTGCCCACATCGTTCTTTACTTACGCAGCGCTATGGCGCTGCCTATGATAAACTACAAAAAAATTGAACTCAAGTGCCAATTGAGCTCTACGTCCCTTTAAATATTCGATGTTTGTTTAGTTTCTGCCCAATTATGATTTTGTTTTTCTAGTTTGCTTTGTATCTTTAAGCGCCTTCTGCTTATGGAATATTAAAATCTTTTTTGATCATCAGCAAATAAGCATTGTCTAAATAAGCTATGTGGACAGCTCATGTCAGTTCAAATTACTTGCTATTTGAATTATTGGTCGATTCTTGATTATGATGTTTGAAGAGTTCTCCTCTTGTTTCCGTGCACTAGTTGTGAATAAGGCGTACAGTTGGGATCCGTAAAACGAAGCACACCTAACAGCTTTGTTAACTACGGTCACCTGCGTTAAAAAAAATTATTAACACTTATTCAGTCACGCCAAAAAAAAATTATTCATAGCACAGAAAAAAAGCTTTTAAGTGCGTTTTTATCAAGGCTAGATATACAGTATACATGCTGTTTAAAGGCTTATGCAAGTTTTTAAATATCCAAAAATTTTTTGAAAACGTACATATTTTTCTTTCTTATACTGGGTATTTTTAAAGTTGATGCTCTGTGGTGTTTTACATGTCTTATTTTAAGGGGGTGAGATATTGTTGTCAACAAGACGAAGTGCACTTCATTAGAAGAATAATAATTATTTTCACTATGTATGTGAGAAGTTTTTTCTCTGCTGTAATCTGGAAAGTCAACTTCGTGCTTTGTTTGGCAAAACATGAAACTCTAATGTGAAAGTTCTGTTAGCCAACTCGAGTCAAATCCTTATTTTTATCTATTCCTTACAAAGTATTTTCATTTTCTTTTCTTCTTCCTAGTGAAAGCAGCCGCCCTATATGCAGTCAAATCTTGATTTATTTATGAGCCACACTGCCATATTTCAAATAATGTTTAATAATTCTGTGTTGACACGTGCGTTATTGTTCTGTTTTCCTTTCTTTTTCGAGTTGGTACAAATTGACTGGTTTCTATTATTATTTGTTTCTTACCAACGTCGTCTTCCCTTTTAATGAAAATATGAGAATGGTTTCAATTCCGATAGTACCCAACCAGGTGAAAAACCCCATTTATTTTGTTGATAGATTGTGCGACAGACCTACACAGGAGCTTAAAAATTATGAATATCCTGAAACTATGAGCTTCAATATTCCATAGATCCCTCTAATCATTGACAGCTTCTATATTCATAAAATAAACCTGTCGTTAAATGAAAGGTGCTCATCGAGAAGAACTTCCCGGTTCACGGTTAAATGTGATGTTATGTGATACACATCACATAAACTTCATAATTTCGCATAAACTTCACATTTAAATCCTCTGAACTTCACAATTTTATAATGTAGTCTTAGTATAGCCCCTTTTTTACTTGGAATACGACACAAGGCGCAAAGCTCAAAACCGGCCCTGAAAAACACACTAAAAATGAAAACTTATATTTTGAAAGGATTCGGGGTAATTTAGTTTACGTCAAAACAGTTTTAATGTCAGCTGGAGCAACAATTTGCAAATCGCATCTTGTCCAAAATAGTAATTTTAATAACGATAGTATTAATTTATTTTTTACTCATTATTTTACTAAAGCGATAAAAAAAGAAAACAAAAATCACCAAAAGACACAAAGGTCATTAAAAGCACCAAAATACACAAAAACACGGCAAAATGAGCCTGATTAGGAGAATTAGCGGATAAGACGATAATGATACATCATTTAATAATTTAGAACTAAGCGTTTGAAATATTTAAATGATATCCCCTGCTGAATATAAACCATTCAATTACTATTACTAATATTAGTAATTTACTAGTATTATATTTACTAGAATTACATAGTTTATTATAATTAGCTTATTATTTTTTAGACTGTGAAAAGTGTATTCACCTCGAAAATTCCCCCTCCTCTTAAAATTCTTCTCCACAGGAAATTTCCCCCTTACCCACAGAAAATTCTCCCTGGAAATCCCCCCCGGAAAACTTCACCAAGAAAATTTTCCTCCACAGAAGACTTCCCCCAAACCTCCCCTCTTATGGAAAATTTACTCGAAACCCTCCCCCCCAGTAGAAAATTCCCCCCGATACAAAATTGTGAAGCTAAAGAGAAAATATGACATATAAAAACCACGAAAACAGACGGAATTTTGGAATATTCTACCTCTATTCCAAAGTCAGAATGTATGGGGTAGAATATCCTGTAGTATTTATTTTCACATTTTTATGTATTTTAATTCTTTTTTCGTGACTTTGGGGGTTGAGATATCAAAGCAGGGCAATATAAAGGTTAAAGAAAATAATTTCAAAATATGAAACTAGTGGCAACTACGGAAGAGTCGCCCTGCAATGGAGGTGCACAGAGATAACAGGCCCCCCCTCCCCACCAACGTAAAGCCTCTGACGACAGCTATGGTACATAATATCAGTTCACCCTTCTGATCGAGAGCACGTCCACTAGGTCTACATCAGATGGTTTTCCAGTCTGAAGTACCTTTACTTGTATGAAATACGCGACTTTTCAGGAATGAATATGGAACCCTATGATACAACTTCCCTCGCAACTGGTAAACTGAATATGCAGTTTTATGGTACTTTTAAATCGATTAACAATCTCAGAATTTGTAATGAAAAACAATTTGGTCCACTATGGGGTAAAATTATAGTTTGGTGTCATAAAACGCTACTTGGTCATTGTAGAACTGTTAATTTCAGTTTGAATGAGTCCCCTTCAGATATCCTAAGATCATTAGCTGGACATAATTAGCACCCTCTGAAAAAAGCGAAAAAACAACAACAACAAAATGAAATACGTACCAATGAATTTTCTTCTGGGAAAAACAAAATGCAATATTTCATATTTTTGTAGATAGGAGATCCAAACCTTCGCAATATGGCTCTCTAATATATTGAATCTAATAATGTAATTTTTATTAATATCGCTTGCCTTTTTGAGTGCTTTCCCAATTTTTCTAGAAGTACATAAAATTCTTCAGGTGTGTGGCTTTCGGCGTGTAACATTAAACTTAATGAACTTTATATATTTGGAATCACCATAAAAAGCACATTCTTTTAATTCATTAAATAAAAAAAACAGGTTTTCAACTGAAGGTAAGGAGCAACATTGAAACATAAAAGAAACAAATTATTCTGTATATTAAAAGGGCTACCACTTCCTCAACTCTCGCTCTTCACGCTAAAGTCTTGGAGTTCTTTAAAAGTACTTTAAAAATACTCATTCATAGTCAACGGTTCTTGTGTTTGAGATGTCTTTCCCAAAGAATTGTGACAGAAGGCTAAACTTTAGCACAGTGACTCGTTCTAAGAAACTGATTGAAAATACTTCTATCACCGACATAAAAAAAAAACAGCATAAAATGGTCGCAAAAACTGGGATATAATTAATATAAAGCTCATTTTCTATAATAACCCCGGTTTCAACCAATTTTCGAATAACTCAGCTTGAGTTTCATTTTAATATCCTAAAGAACCTGAGACTGGAAAACACAATGTGATCTACAAACAGTGTGATCAATGGAATCTACTAGCAAAAGGAATGTGCTTGCAGAACAAGAAGAGGTTATGTACTTTGAGAAACAACCGTATATTTAAAAAAGAGGCCTATTACTGGGAAGAACATGACAGACCTACTGTTAGGACTAGGACCTACAGACCTACTACTTGGCTAATGAGAAGCAAATCATCTACTTTTACTACTACTGACAGCTCACCGCAGCACCAAGCCGCATGAGGCCAACACAGCTGCGCAAGCTCCTCCTCCATCCCAATTTATTCAAAGCTTCCCTCTTTACACCATCCCAGTTACTTCTCACTTCCCTTAAATCTTTTCTTAAGATATCCTCTCACCCAAATCTTGGACGACCTGGTTTTTGTTTGGCCTCAGAAGGCTGGCCGACAATTACGACCTTTGGCAAACCGTCATCCTGATTTCGCAGAAATTGTACTAGTCATCTCAGCCTCTCTCTCTCTCTCTCATTACAGCTCTAGAAAGTAGGATTGAATCGCACATTTCGTAGAGCTTACTGTTTGAGATATAGTCAGTAAGTCGGGCATAAAAATCAATTCATAGGCAATCTGTCTCAAAATCATCTAACAAATCGTCCTTTGTTAATTTTAATAAGACCCAACCCTGTGTAACTCTAGATTTAATACAAAACCAGCTACTAACATAATTTTTAGCCGCAGCAATTGCTGAAGCTGTTCCATCAGCTGAATCAAACGCTCGCTAATATTCTATAAACCTGAGGAATAAAGGGGTTTGATGACTCAGGAGCCTCTCAATCATTAATGCAAGAGCGTAAATTTAATTGACTCATCCTCTCGCCTTCCTGAAACCATATTGTTCTTATCTTAAAACTTTATCTACAGCATCTCTAAGTCTAAAAAGTACCATCACACTAAGATATTTCTAATGCCACTATAATTACTTCACTCATCCTAATCACCTTTCTTAAAGAGGAGTTTAATCAAAGTTTTCCCAAAATGGCTAGGTACCTTAACCAAAAATAATATTTATAATTTTCAGTAGCTTAAATCTAACTTCTTAACTACCATATAAAAAAACTCACTTACCACATTATAAATACCTAGGATCTTATTATTTTTTAATCCTGCTTGTATATATTGATTCTCATTGTCGCTAGTCTTCTAACCACAGACGATATCAGTCTCTTCTTAACCTAGTCACCATGCAAGTCTTTGAAGAACTCAGGAACCTCTAGGAATAAAAACCAGTGGTGAAATGGGAAGTCTCAGTACAACAAAGTGGAGCTGCCGTTTAGAAACCGCCAAAGCCTTATTAAATAATTATGAAGCGATTAAATTGGCTTTGGATTAATGGGTCACGAAAAATATGCGACTGAAGCGCTAGAACTGATAATTCTGATTAAACGTGAATTTACAATATTATTACAAACATTTCACTCTGTCTTAGCTATTGTGAATGAACGTAGTAAATAGTTTCAAACAAAAGATTTAACTCTGTCTCAGGCATGTGATTTAATAACAAGTACAATTCAATAATTTGAAATAAATAGAAGTGATTGCCAAACTAATGGATTATTAAAAATTGGGACCACACTGTGATTTTCCAATGGCTGGTTGGCTGTCCTATCATAAGTATCTAGCTATACGAATGAGGATATCTAGGACTTGGATCATTTCCCATTGATGAGTTTAGGTGTTATGCTGGAATATATATTGTTGTGCTTCCAGTTCAATATGAATTTGCAGAAATAAGTCCAAAATGAAATATAATCTTTCCTCACATCTGCTTCATAACCAAGCGTATATATGAAAATAGGATATGAGTGCCAATATAACTAAATTTTGTATAAAATGTTTAAGGATGAGTTTATTGCGTCTGTCACAACAAGTTGGAGCTCTTGATAATTGTCTAGCCTTTTCAGAAAACATGAGGTGGTGTAACCTTAAGCCAATCCTCCGAGCCATGTTTTGAACTCCCTCTAGATTTGCCACTAAAGTTCTTGCATGGAGCCTTGTTTTTAGGCCACCCACATCCAACACAAAGTTCGACAGGGGCTGTGCAGATTATCGTGTTGAGTGTCGTGTTGAAATCGGGCGAATGCATTCTCAGAACCCGTGTTCAACCATACTATTCTGGCGCGTTACAATTTTAAGGAACCCGTGTTCAACATGCTTGGCACCCGTAAGATGAAAACGCTTTAAAGTTTTGCTGGGTTGAACACGGAGAGTCTAAAAACAATTTTATCAAACCCGCTTAAAGACGCTTCAAACCCAGTACCTGGAAACACACCTCAGGTTGTATATGCTACTATCCCGTGATCAATTGCGCTTGTGAGTGAAGCTCTAAAAGAATCTTTGACGACTTTGCCCGGTCCGTCCCATGTATTTCGTTGGGATGTATATACAACATTCTCATCAGAATATCTATAGAGAATCCAACTGACTTCCTGTAGAATAAGAAAGAAAAAATTGCTGTTTTTTTTTCTTCTGGATCACAGCCACCTTTCTTTCTTTTCTCTTCTGTTTTACGTTTAAGCATTTTATCTTGAATGAAATTTAACAGGAAAAAATAGAACTTCAATTCACCTACTTTTCTGACAGGATTAAACAACGCCAGAATTAACACAGTTTTGGGTTTTAAGACACCCACTTTTGGACACCTTGGTACGGCATGCGGAATTTACCCCAGGTATTGTGGCCGAATATGGGAGTTCGCTATCCCGCAGGATGAAAAAATACTAACAGCAAACTGATGAAGATGGCACGTCTCGGAAGCTGCCAAAAACAAGCAAATAATAAGAGAATACAATAAAGCGAGTTTTCTAGTATTCGTATTTAGGCGTAGGCTTTCAGACAAAATTGAACAAAATTCCAGAGTTAATCACCTTAAAGCCTGATCCAATCTGATATTTTTGGTAAAAGTATTAATTAAGGTCAGACATTATAAAAACATACACTGCCATCTGACAGAGCTTTTATAATCCACCAGAAGCCACATAGGTTCTTATATTGAAACTGCTTGCTTTGGCTAAACGTGGGCCAGTCTCCCCTATACCAGTTTGATATTTAATTTTGCCCAACTGTAAACTTTTGAATTGAATTCTTAGAAGAAGCTGTTATCTAGCCGTACTGTGATTTGTGTCAACTCACTTTTTTATGTTTTCTGGAAATTGGAAGTTGTATAGTGGGCCTCTTATATTATACTGTTGCAGGAAAAGTAGAACATGGAAAATGATAAAGGCCGAGTTTTAGCGAAATATAGAATGACTAGTTTCTAAAGACCTATATTCAAAGGACCTCGGGAAGTATTAGTAAGCCCCCCCTCCATCACAGAAGTGGCTGCCCCCCTCTACACAAGATGCTGCCTACGCCCATGGACAGAAGGACCCTGGGTCTCCCAAGATTTTTTTCTGGTGCCCTCAATCTGTTTTTTTCTTGTTTTTACTCCTTTTTTCAAAATAAGACTGTCAATTTGGTCAATTATTTGTGCCCTTGTTGCATTGGGCCCTCCCCAAGATTTTGCTCTAAATCTACCTTTGATTCCATCAAAAGCCATTAAGCAAAACTGGATTTCTTGATGAAAAAAACAACAACAAAAAACAAGAAATGCAATATTAGAGCTATATGTTAGACTGAACCATCACATTGGATAGAGTAAATTGCTAGAAATGTGAATCTGATTTTTGAAAGGAGTGTAAAATAAGAAATCCAATGGAACCATTTTTATTTCATTAAGAGGTTTCCTTCTGAGAAGCTTATAATCTAGAAGGTTACCTTTCTGACTTTATGATATTCAGAAATTTTCTAGTAATTTTACTTTCTGGGCTCCTCTAATTCTTATCCCAATTTTTTGACTTTTTATATATAACTAGGGCCCTGACAAGTATAGGCTGATTATAAAAAGTTAGAGCTGTTCTGGTGCTGTGAGATGGTTTAGGGTGTCTGTTCTGTCATAAGTTCCCTTTTCTGCCTATATCCCTAACAAAGAAATCCTGCTTCTGTGGCATCAGGGTGGACCTTTCATAAATTTCCTTAACCAAAACCATGATTGCTAACTGTGCTGCAGGATGATCTTTAAGAGTGACACCCCTCAAGAAAATTATAGTCTATTTAATAACACAGCATTTGCACTGGATTCTGATTAATGGACAATTCCTCTGAGTGTGGTATGTTTTCGTGGGCTTTTTTGGGCCAAATAACCTCTTCCTAGCTAATTTGTCTACTATGGGTCGCCTTCCCATAGTAGCATAATATTTATGGGCATGAATTTATAATGAATTGGAGGTAATATGCTTGAGATTATCTGTGCAGGATTTGATTCTTGTTGATAGATGAACATTTCCAAGTGAGGAAAACAATGTTGTGATCAACATGGGCCCAGGATTGCACAAAGCCTCTATTCATACTGGACATTCCAGGGACTTTAGGGTTTCCAATTCTAAGCTGGCTTAAGTGCTTTGGGTAGGCTTGAGAGAATGTGTCAATTGCTGTCCTGCACTGGTTCTGGGCCAGTTACTTTTCCTGAGGCTATTATAATTTCAGTGATTTAAAGAATATGAAAATTATAGCCTAAAATATTATAATATAAAAAAAAAACTATTACATTGAGATATCAGTTGACAAATTCAGACACTTCAAACTGGAATTATTAGCAGTGGCATAATTTTGTCAAAGTCCTGGGGGGGGGGGCAAATTTAGAGCCAGAATTCCCAAATCAAGTGAAAATGACTGTAAAAACTGAAAAATGAGCCATTTGGTACCATGAAAGTACTATAAAGATACTTTATAGTACTATAAATTTAAATATATACTAAAGAAAACTGATCTGTTTCTGTTGATGCTTAAATTATGTTGGCTTATCTTAGTTTTGACAAGATTTTTGAAGAACCTAAATTTCAGCTGGGGGGGGCAAAGTGTGGGAGGGGAAGTTGCCAAAAGTTGTGGCAGGATCATAATTAGATACTAGGGCATAAAGGAGTGCTGTTTATAATGTTACAATTGAAGTTCACTGTCTATTAGTGTCTATTGTTAATCTAAAGGTGAAAGTTAGCAAGGGTAACTACCTTCTGGGAATCTGTGGCTTTGGTTAACTCTAGAATGAGAATTAGAGAGAAAATTTGAAGTAGAATTTGAATAATAAGTTGGAAAGTCTAAAGCTTGATAATGTAGAAGATGGATGGAATAATTTTAGGAAAATAGTTTGTGAAGACACTGATGGTGTGATAGTGAAGAAAGATAGAAATACAGTTAGGAATATTAGCAAAAATGCCTTACATTTAATAGAGAAACTCAACTTGGTGTTCCTTGATGTGGGCTTTGAAGTTTTGGTACTTGCATCCTAATTTGTGGCTTAGATCAATATGTGGGAATTTTTTGGCATATTGCTGTGTGTAGTGGGTTCAAAGATAATTTCTTAAACCACATTGGCCTGACATTCACATAAAGAAAGAAAAACGAACAAAAATGGGGTTTTCCCTGTTCTCCTGCTGTGAAAAGAGGAGTTGTCACTTCTCTAGTTGATTGAGCATTGAAAGTTTGTTCAACACGCTTCTTCGATTTAGAGCTCAACCACATTAGAGATATTTTATTTGGGAATGGTTATCCAATTAGTTTAATAAATTTTGTAATTGCAAAACGCATTAAAAGATTATCAGATAGCTACACAGAAAACCCAAATCAAAGGGAAAATTCAGTTTATCTTGGTCTCCCATACGTTAAAAGGGTTTCAGACTACATTTCAAAAAATCTAAGCAAAAATAAGATTTACACTTACTATAGACACAGAAAACTATCAGGTCCCAAATTTATCAAGGTAAAGACCATATCCCGATAAGTGAAAACTCCGGTGTCTACAGAATTCTTTGTTTGTGTGGTCTTTGGTATATTGGAAGAACTGATCAGCAACTAACAGATAGATTAACTCAGCACTCTATTTCAATTAATAATACACTTAAAAAGAAGAAAGAACCATGAAAATTTTGACTCTGCTGTTGCAGAGCACATTTTTGAAAACCCAGACCATACTATTCTGTTTAATCAAGCTAGCCTAATTTTGTATGACAAAGGTATTGCCCAGCACTACAGAGAAGCTGTTGAAATTTATAAATACCAGCATTTAGGTCTAGCTTTGAACAGGGATTCAGGTGATTTAAGAATAAATGAGTCATATTTCGGTTTTCTCAAAAGAGAAGCCGATACTTTAGTAATCCCTGAAATAAACCTTGAACCACTTTCCCAGTCATATAATCAAACACGTGAACAACTCCTTAGGTCTCAAAGGGTGTCTGAGTGATAGATCATGTGAAAATAAGAAGTATTTAGTAAAAGTAGGAGGATCAAAAGATGAATTAAAGAGGTGTGAAGTGGTGGCCATAGATAAAATTGCTGATGATCTGGAAGATGCACCCAGATGCCATTCTAATAAAATATTGTACCGACGTGTTTATAAATTCTGAGGGAGTAGTCAATCTGGACTTGTCCCAGTTAAAGAGAGTTGGGCAGAACATTTTAAGAATGTGCTAAACCTGTGATAGAGCTACAGGGAAAGGTATTGAAAAGAATGAAGAAGTTTGTAACACTTTAAATGTGAAGGAACATTTCTTTTTTAAGGACTAGTAAGTGACAATACTAAAAGGATTAAAATATAATAGGGTTCTAGGTGCTGATAGCATGGTAAATAAATTTTTAAATATGGTGGTTATGAAGATAGAGATAAATTACTGAAGACCATGAGTGTGATATTGAAAAAGTGGAAGTGCCTAGCATTTTTAGGAAAACTCTTATGAAACTCCTCTATAAGATAGGTAATAAGAGTGAGTGTGGTGTGTGGTAATTACAGAGGCATTAGCTTGGTTTCTGTAAGAAGTAAATTTCTTAGTATGATGATAATTTTTAGACTTTGAGATGCTGTAGATAAAACACTGTGGTTTTAGGAAGGGGAGAGGATATGTTGACAAAAATTTTACTCTTAGACCAATTATTGAGATTTGCCTGAGTCATCAAACCCCTTTAGCTCTCAACTCTATAGATTCTCAATTAGAGTAGTGAAATTCTCTAGACTTAAATTATCCTGATGGTTTAAGCATCCTAGACAAAATGTTAGTAAAATGAACAAACTTTTATAGGTTTCAAGTGTTCAGGGTGCAAGAATAGTCTTGAAAATTAACGTTAAGAACAACTAAGTTACTAAGACTGAATAAGTAAAGACGAATAGATGATACAGGGTAACAAGAAGATTGATCAAATGGACAGCTTTACTTACCTTGGTAGTATTAAGAGTAAAGACTGCAGATGTAGGGAAGATGTTAAAAGTAGAATAGCCATGGCCCATGGTGTTTTTTCACAGTTGAAAAAGTTTGGAAGAATAGGAAGATAAGTCTGCAAATCAATGTAGAAATTGGAAACTACAGTGATGACAGTGGTCAAATATGGTTCTGTAGCTTGGACACTCCAAAAGTTCAAGGAGGATGCCCTAGATGTTTTCCAGAGAAATTGCCTACAGATTGTTTTGGGTAGCAAACTGACTGACTGTATTTTAAAGAGTAAACTGTACAAAAAACGTGGTTCAACCTTGCTCTCTAGGGCTATCATGAGAGAAATGTTGAGATTATTTAAATTTCAATTCTAATTTAATATTCATAAGTTTATTTAAGTTCATTAGTTCAAAAGTTTATTTATTATATCACATTCACAAATAAATACATAAATTAAACAGCACCTTTGTGCTGGAGATAACCTATGAAGGTTTGCGATTGCGCGAAAGTCCACGTAACTATTTACCTATTAACTCAACTATTTACTTAAACCTCAACTATTTCTCATCTTCCATTAGTTCATCCATTAATAAATAAAAATGTTTAGTTAACCAACAGAATTAGAATAAAGCTAAACAGTTGTTATATTCAACGCCAAACTGTTAACAGTATTTTATTTTCAGAGAAGTGCAAGTAATACATTGCACTTTGTCTGCCCAGTAAAGCAGACAAAGCAGGATAGTCTGCTTTACTAGGTAAGTAAAGCAGACTATCCATTAGTCTGATTGAAGACTAAATCAGACTAAAAAATGTCTTACGCTTTATTGGCAAGCTTTTGTTCTTTCTTAAAGATTATGTTCACTATGTAATTTTTAGGATGTTATTTTTCTGCTTTCCTACGGTTTTTGTATATCAAAAAAAAAAGACAATTTTGATATCATTCCATAAATGATATTCAATTCTATCTATCTGCCGAATTATATTTTTGAAATTTGGTGTAGAAGATTTTAGATTAAAAATATGCTGGAAATTGATTAAAAATCGTTGAAAAAAGGGCCGTTTCCCGATTTTTTAAGTAAGTTTAGAATGTTCCTAAAGAAAAATTCTAAGCAATATCATAATTATGGCTCGGTGAATGGATAGATCTGCAACTAATGAATCCAATTATATAAGCATTTTGTTCTTTTTGTGCAAGTTACAACTGCAAGATTGTCGTAAAACTGCGTTTTTCAGAGTGGACATAAACCTTAAGACAAGCTTATATTATCACTGTGAAGAAGTAAAACAGCCAATAAGCACTCAATTGTGATTATCCTTCTGGAGAAAAAAAATATGAGTTTAGTCTCTGGATGGAGTGGGGATTTCTAAAACACTATTTTAAGTAACTTTAAATGATATATCTGATTAAAAATGTAGCTAAATTTACGGCTTGGATTTTTGGATTCTGAAGCTTAGAAATTATTTATAAATCTGGCATTTGAGTATCTAGGCTATTTTTCTTGAAATTCAAATTGTTTTGTTAGATTTTTTTTTCTCTAAAGTCTTACAATGCAAAAAGGGAGCTTCCCTTTTTGTT
>NC_142799.1:11211270-11240941 GCF_049724085.1 Artemia sp. Qi Xiang Cuo
GAGGGCTGTGAATGGGTTGTCAGCCTCAAAATATAATTTGTAAAGCTTTGATCTATGTTGAACAAAATAGCTATCTCGAACTTATCATTTAATGGGTTTGGGGAAATGGTGGGCGTGAGAGGGGGGTTACTTACCATCCAATAACTTTCGACTATTAAAAGGGGCACTAGCCGTTTCAATTTCCAATCGATTGATTCCTTTTTGAGTTTCTACGACAACGCTTGCTATAAAAAAAAACATTATTAGTCCCCAGGGCATAACTTAAATACTTTGCCTTGAGGGCTGTGAGGGGAATGTCGTCCTCAAATAAATATTTTCCGGACGTTATAACTATTTCGAACAAAAAGCCAATCTCAGAGAGTATGTATCTGGGGAAATGGTGGACGTGAAAGGGGTGTTAGTTATCTTCCAATCACTTTTGATGATAATATTGAAAATGCCACAGGCTCTTCTAATTTGCAATTAAATGAGCCCTTTTTGAAGTTTCTACAGCATCACTATCTATAAAAACCTTATATGCCCCCAGGGTCTAACTTATAACCCTTGCCCCGAGGGCTCCGAGGGGGTTAACATCCTCAAAGACCTAATTTCTAAAACTTTTAACTACGTTGAACAAAATGGTTATCTAAAATTTTGATTGGATGTGTTTGGGGAAAAGGTGGGCGCGAGAGGGGGGTTAGTTGCCCTCAAATCATTTTTGACTATTAAAAAGGGCACTAGCCCTTTGAATTTCCAATCGAATGAGCACTTTTTCAAGTTTCTATGACAAAAATTTCAATAAAAACTTTGTATGCCCCCAAGGCATAACAAAACCCTTACCCTAAGGACTGTGGGGGGAGTTTCATCCTCTTAGATATAATTTCTGGACCTTTCAGCTACTTTGAACAAAATGGCTATCTCAAAATTTTGATTGGATGTGTTTGGGGAAAAGGTGGGCGTGAGAGGGGGGTTAGTTGCCCTCCAATCACTTTCGACTAGTCCCTCTCCCACGCCCCCCCTACCCTTTGCCCCTTATGTTTAAAAATAAATGTTGACTTAAGATTAAATCAAAATACACTGTGATAACACTAATTTCCAATAAGGCATCTCATCAGTATCGCAAGAACGACTGAGGGTATTTTGTTCAAACTTTCGGGGCTACTTCTACTCTTAAAATTTAACCAAATCAAAATAGCGTATATGTATCCAAGCTATCAAAGAAAGTAAACATAAATTTTTGCGAATGGTATCAAGTTTTCTATTTCAGGTCAACTAGAGGAGGTATGAAACTAAATTAAACACTACTATTTGTGTCCAGATTTTTAAAAGGGTGTAGGCCTATGTTGTTAAAAATTGCTGAAAATTTTTCTCCATACAAATAGCAGGCCAATCTATTAAGTCTTAAAAAAAACGAAAAGATCTAAAGAATTATTATCTTTTTCCCTAAAAAGACTATGTCAATATAAAATGAACAGAACATAAATTAAAAAAAACTTTTTCCACAAAATAAGTTTTTCAAAGAAAAGTAAAGAACTCCATTAAACCAAAAATGAGCAAAAATAAAATCAAATAATCTACCAAGCGATAATCTACCAGTCTCTTTCTTGACATAAGTATATAGTGCTGGTAATAATATAGCAAGCCTTGGAAATAGTTAACCATTAAAATAGTATTTTGTACTTGTTTCTGTGATTTTGTGTTGCAGATTTCACAGTAGGGTTTAGTGTTGAGATTGTTTATGTTATACTAAAATAGGCTGGGACTGTACTGCCAATTTTAAATCGAAGAAAGCTCTTGCCAGGGTTCGAGTTAGAGTTAGAGCTGCGCTATATTTGGTGTCAAGTAAGGTCTATTTAATGTAAAAAGATCTATTTGAATGTAAGTTATAAGTTTTTTTTTGTTTTTTTTTTAGTTTTAAAAATGGAAATTACTACTTTTGAAGAATTCAGAAAGAAAATGGTGAGCGAGGAATTCCAACGGCAATCATTCAAAGCTTTTTGTCATAATCAAAAGTTCGGAGATAAAAGAGAAGAATGGAGAGAACAACTTCGTTTCAGCTTCAGGATTAAAGTGAAGTTTTGGCCGATATTGTGAATACTTTGTTAACTGAAGCTGGTTTTGTTAATAAGAATATAGCTCAAGTGCCTACAGTTAAAGCCTGCAAAGAATGTAAAAAGACTCCAAACTTGTAAGAAAGCTCCAAACCGAGTGTGGGTTAGACAATCTGATTCAACTTGTAAGAAGACTCATAACCAAGTGTGGGTTAGACAACCGGATTCAACTTGTAAGAAGGCTCAAAACCGAGTGTGGGTTAGACAACCGGATTAAAAAAAAATGGAGTGTATTTGAAAGACTTGGGGAAATTGTCAATAGCAAAAGAGACTCCAAAGCTTCTGGATTGTTGACAAGCAGCCAAATAGCTTAACTAAAATCGAAAAAAGGAGCATAAGAGACAGGCTTGGGGATATTGTGAAAGTCGAAGGAAAGCATTGTATATATAATTAAATTTGATTATTAATATAATTAAATTTGATGTTATTACCCCTTTGAATTACTTTAACGAACTTAAGAGTCAGGACTGAGTGAAGAGTCGGGAATATTCTTATTTCATAGTCCAGAAAAAATCCCATTCTTTTATGAAAAGGTGAAGATTTCTCGCATTTTATTTCCTTCTTCTGTCTTTCCCTGTATTTTAGAGTTGATTTTTCAAGGACACTTTTTTTTGCCTACACTTGCTTTCTTTCTATCTCAGAATTGAGACTCAATATGTAACCAACTTCATGTCAGGACTCACTAAGTAAAATACGATTGGATAGAGGATTCAAGGGTCAATTTATTATATAGAATGGAAAATTACCTGTTCTTTTTTCAATTCTCTTTCCTTGAATTATCTTTGTAATTCACCAAAATTTTTAGATTTTAATTAGGAATTGAACAATATTTTTTTTTTCAGAAATCTTGAGTTTCATGAATGTTGTAAATAAAACTGAGTCAACAACTGAGTCGAAAATATAGCTGCGTTATTGCATACCTTTCACTAAAATCATTTAAAAACTAAACCCTATACCAATCGCTTTTTCGCCATTTTCATACCAAATACAGGATGTCAAATAAAATTGACAACCTGTATTTGGTATACGTTGATACGATGAGGTTTCACCTGCCAGATTTAGTGTTACTATCATAGTTATTTGAAACATATAAAATAAAAATAAATTGTTATTTAAAGCAAATTCAACGAATTGAGCCTTTCCGATCTAGAGCCATTGTGATAAAAAGAAGTTACTTTTTATGGAATAGAACATATTTATTCACTTCTGTAGCTTAAAGCTAGCATGAACAGCTCGAACAACAAATATAAGAATTTAGAGTAATAAGCGCTACTTACGGTCAACTCATCTAGATAAAAAAGCTAAGTTGAGCTAGCATTTTATTTTTTAATTGAAAATAAGAAGCTGCACAAAAATTTATTGTAGGGGTTTTTCCGCCGTCCAACATAAAACTGTTACCTAACATTTTCCCCAACAATCGTTTTTGAAATTGTTGGGGAATTTATGAAGTTTACATTGGTATTGGACGGTGAGAATTTCATTCCACAGTTCATGCTAAGTTTGTGCTGTGTTGTTTCTAAAAAAGGTAGATAAAATGATTTTACTCAATGTCTATGAGTAATGATTGAAGAACCAAAAATAAAATTTTAACACTTTTTTAATATTTTCTATTTTAGATGTCTGATATTTAGTTGACATCAATACCAAACCAGACAAGTGTAACCATTCGAGAATTGGACATAAGAACAATAATTGATTCTTAAGCTAATCATTGTGAAGATTGTATAACAATGGTTTAAGTGAGGAGTTGATATTAAGTTCTAGATTAAGGGTAAAAATATGTCTCAGACATCATATAATTGAGCCATGTCCCCACTTCAAATCATTGGAGTTAGAAATCTTAACATTTTAATTCGAAACTGTCAGAAAATACGAAGGATCTAATTTGTTTGTCTTATATCTATCCAATTTATATTTATAAAGATTATATTTACATTTGTAATTTATGTTTATCTTAGTTACATTTCTAATTTGTCTCTAACATAAGCACTTTTGAATGGTAGAGACTTCTTAAATTTTATCATAACTTTGGTAAAACTGTGTATATTTAAGTTCGAAGCCATGTCTTTAGGTGTTGATGTCTGGCCCATTATCTTCGAGTGTATTCGACTTGTCTTTTTCTATAATTAATTTTAAAATAAGGTTTCTACAAACTAACTTTTTTTAAAGAAAAGTGGCCACAAAGAGCTAAATTAAACCAATAATGAGCAGAAATAAAGTCAAATAATTTTTCAAGCATAAAACTACAAATCACCATTAATTTATAAATAACCCCAAAAACAAGTAGAATTTACAATAGATATCCGAGTCAAACTTAAAACGAGTAGAAACTAAAAGGAGTTAGGCTGACGGCTAATTTGCCTTCTAAAGACTAAAAAATAATTTGCCCTTAGACTGAAAACAATCCTTATTTTAAGCTGTGCGTTTCTATTTCTCATATTATCGATGAAAAGAAAATCACCAACATAACCAAGATTACTGAAAAAAAACAAATGAATGTGGGTTGACAGTTTAATATATATATATCTATATATATATATATATATATATATATATATATATATATATATATATATATATATATATATATATATATATATATATATATATATATATATATAATATATATATATATATATATATATATATATATATATATATATATATATATATATATATATTAAGTATATATATAATATATATATATAAGGACATAGTGTCTTTTTATTTAGTTTAAAATTCCCTCGAGAATATTCGCTAAAGGTTCAAGCACTTTTGAACATACCTTGGAAGATTCAACTTAATTCCCTCAGCTGTTACGGAAATATTGCTAATGTGCCCTTTTGACAATCAGCATGCACATAATGTGTTGATTTTGTTCAATATCCCCTAGTATTTTCTGAAAGCAGACACAAGTAAACGTAGTACCAGTTTTAAGCTGTCTTAGTCAAAGTTGAAAGTTGTCGCAGTCGGAAGTAGTCACTATTGCAGTCGTAACTAGTCGTATTTGTAGCCGAATATAATTTTTTATATTAGAAAATAATGTTTTTACTTTTATAACTTTAATTAATCAAATAATATTAACATTTTGATTGCTAAATACCAGTATATGTATATTAAACTTACAATGCACATTCATTTGCATTTTTTTGCAATAAAGCGCAAATTATGTTCTGGCCTTGGGAAGGCACAGGGATTTTGCGCAAAACTTATGTTAATTTCTGCTCGTTTTGAATTTGACTCGGTTATTTATTGTAATTTCTGTTCGTTTTGGGTTTTATTTGTTTATTGATGCTGATTTGTGGTAGTTTCACGCTTGATAGATTATTTGATTCTATTGTTGTTAATTTTTGGTTTAATGAAGTTCTTTACTTTTCTTTGAAAAACTTGTTTTGTGGAAAAAGTTTTTTTAATTAATTTCTGTTCGTTTTATATTGACATAGTCTTTTCAGGGAAAAGGAAAATAATGCTTTAAATCTTTTCTTTTTGTAAGACTTTATAGTTTGGCCTGCTATTTGTATGCTGGAGAAAAATTTTCAGCAATTTTTAACAACATAGCCTACACCCTTTTAAAAATCTGGACACAAATAGTACTGTTTAATTTAGTTTCATACCTCCTCTAGTTGACCTGAAATGGAAAACTTGATACCATTCGGAAAAAAAATCTGTTTACTTTCTTTGATAGCTTGAATACATTTACACTATTTTGATTTGGTTAAATTTTAAGAGCAGAAATAGCCCCGAAATTCTGAACATTATACCCTCAGTCGTTCTTGGGATACTGCTGAGATGCTTTATTGGGTAGCACAGTGCATTTGATTTAATCTTAAGGCAACATTTAGTTTTTAAACATAATGGGCAAATGGGAGGGTGGGTGTGCTAGGGGGATTAGTTGCCCTCCAATCACTTTTGACTATTGAAAAGGGCATCAGCCCTTTCTATTTTCAATCAAATGAGCCTTTTTCGAACTTCCCACGACAACTCCCTTGATACGAAGTGCCCTGGTCTAAACAACAACAAAAAATAATACATTATACCCCCCATCGATCTTTACTATAAAAATGTCAAGCCTTCAAATCACTTTTAATTATTAAAAAGGACACTAGGCCTTTCGATTTCCAATCGAATGAGCCCTTTTTTAAACGACAACGCTTTCTATAAACACATTACATGCCCCCAGGGCATAAATTACAACATAGGAATTTCAGAGAGGGAAGGAAATAATAAATGAAAAATAAAACCAAAAAAGGGTGAGAAAACGAGGATTTTGTCAGCCAGTGGCAAAAAACATGAAGACGAAAAACAAGCAAATATTTCGACAAGGACCTCCGCTAAGTCATCCTCAGTGCTAAACAAAAAAGAAAAGAAAAAACAACAAAAAACAACCTTTTGGAGTTTACTGTACAAGATACGAATAGACACCCAGCCCTAAGGTTGTAATAAACTACAACCCTTACCCTAAGGGCTGTTAGGGTGGTTGTCATCCTCTAAGACCTAGTTTCCAGAACTTTCAACTACCTTAAACAAAATGGCTCAAAATTTTGATTGGAAAAATCTCAAAATTTTGATTGGATGTGTTTGGGGAAATAGTGGACGTGAGAGGGGCGGTTGTCACTCTCCAATCACTTTAAACTATTAAAAAAGGCACTAGCCCTTTCAATTTTATATCAAATGAGTCCTTTCGAAGTATCTACGACAACACTTTCAATAAAATCTTATACTCTCCCTGGGCATAACTTACAATCATTGCCCTGAGGGCTGCGGGGGGTGTCATTCTGAAAGACTTAATTTCCAGAACTTTCTACAACGTTGGACAAAAATGGTTATCTGAAAATTTTGATTGAATGTGTTTAGAGGAGTGGTGGGCGTGAGAGGTGGCTTAGTTACCCTCCAAACACTTTTGACTATTAAAAAGGGCACTAGCCCTTTCAATTTCCAATTGAGTGAGCCCTTTTGAAGTTTCTTCAACAACGCTTTCAATAAAAACCTTATATGCCCCCAGGGTATAACTTACAACCGTTGTAATGGAAAATGGATGTGTTTGGGGAAAAGGTGGGCGTGATGGGCGTGGGGGGGGGCTAGTTGCCCTCCAATCACTTTCGACTATTAAAAAGGGCAATAGCCACTCCAATTTCCAATCAAATGAGCCCTGTTCGAATTTCTACGACAACTCCTTTGATACGAAGTACCCGGGTATGGAGGAAAAAAAAATAATACATTGTGGCAACATCGTTCTTTACTGAGCCCTTTTCGAAGTTTCTACGACAACGCCTTCTATAAAAACCTTATATGCCCCCAGGGCAAAACTTAAAACCCTTGCCCCGAAGGTTGTAGGGGAGTTTCCTCCTCAAAAAGATATTTTCTATCTGGTAATCAACTACGCTGAAAAAAATGGCTATCTCAAAATTTTTATTGGATGTGTTTGGGGGAATGATGGGCGTGGGGGGGGGCTAGTTCCCCTCCAATCACTTTCGACTATTAAAAAGGGCACCAGCTACTCCAATTTCCAATCGAATGAGCCCCTTTCGAAGTTTCTACGACGACCCATTCCATATGCAGGGAGAGTGCCCTGCTCTAAAGGAAAAAATAATACATAGTACATATAATACATAGTGCCAACATTGTTCTTATATGCCCTCAGGGCATAACTTAAATCCCTTGCCTCGAGGGTTATGGGGGAGTGTTTAGGGTTGTGGGGGGATGTTTGGGGAAAAGGTGGGCGTGGGGGGTGGCTATTGCCCTTAATAAAAAAAGGGCACTAGCCCTTTGAATTTCAAATCAAATGAGCCTTTTTTGAAGTTTCTACGACAACGCCTTCTATAAAAACCTTCTATACCCTTGCCCCGAGGGTCATAGGGGAGTGTCACTCCTCAGAAATATATTTTCTATCTGGAAATCAACTACGCTGAACAAAATGGCTATCTCAAAATTTTGATTGGATGTGTTTGGGGAAAAGGTGGGCGTGGGGGGTGGCTAGTTGCCCTCCAATCACTTTCGACTATTAAAAAGGCACTAGCTCTTTGAATTTCTAAGCGAATGAGCCTTTTTTGAAGTTTCTACGACAACGCCTTCTATAAAAACCTTATATGCCCCCAGGGCATAACTTACAACCCTTGCCCCTAGGGTTGTAGGGGTGAGTCCTCCTCAGAAACATATTTTCTATCTGGAAATCAACTGCGCTGAACAAAATGGCTATCTCAAAATTTTGATTGGATGTGTTTGGGGGAATGATGGGCGTGTGGGGGGGGGGGTAGTTGCCTTCCAATCACGTTTGAGTATTAAAAAGGGCACAAGCTACTCCAATTTCCAATCAAATGAGCCCTTTTCGAAGTTTCTGCGACAACGCCTTCTATAAAAGCCTTATATACCCTTGCCCCGAGGGCTATAGGGGAGTGTCCTCCTCAAAAATATATTTTCTATCTGGAAATCAACTACGCTGAACAAAATGGCTATCTCAAAATTTTGATTGGATGTGTTTGGGGAAAAGGTGGGCGTGGGGGGGCTAGTTGCCCTCCAATCCCTTTCGACTATTAAAAAGGACACTAGCCCTTTAAATTTCCAATCGAATGAGCCTTTTTTGAAGTTTCTACGACAACGCCTTCTATAAAAACCTTATATGCCCCCAGGGCATAACTTACAACCCTTGCCCCGAGGGTTGTGGGGGAGTGTCCTCCTCAAAAAGATATTTTCTTGCATATGGAGTGCCCTTCTCTAAAGGAAAAAAATAATATATAGTACATTGTGCCAGCATTGTTCTTATATGCCCTCAGGGCATAACTTAAAATCCTTGCCCCGAGGGTTGTGGGTGAGTGTCCTCCTCAAAAACATATTTTCTATGTGGAAATCAACTACGCTTAACAAAATGGCTATCTTAAAATTTTGATTGGATGTGTTTAGGGGAAAGATGGGCGTGGGGGGGGGCTACTTGCCCTTCAATCACTTTCGACTGTTAAAAAGGGCACTGGCCCTTTGAATTTCTAATTGAATGAGCGTTTTTTGAAGTTTCTACGACAACGCCTTCTTTAAAAACCTTACTTAACCCCAGGGCATAACTTAAAACCCTTGGGCTGAGGGCTCTGGGGGAGTGTCCTCCTCAAAAACATATTTTCTATCTGGTAATCAACTAGGCTGAACAATATGGCTATCTCAAAATTTTGATTGGATGTGTTTTGGTAAATGATGGACGTAGGGGGGCTAGTTGCCCTCCAATCACTTTCGACTATTGAAAATGGCACTAGCCCTTTGAATTTAAAATCTAATGATCCTTTTTTGAAGTTTCTACGACAGAGCTTTCTATAAAAGCCTTATATACCCTTGCCCCGAGGGTCATAGGGGAGTGTCACTCCTCAAAAATATATTTTCTATTTGGAAATCAACTACGCTGAACAAAATGGCTATCTCAAAATTTTGATTGGATGTGTTTGGGGAAAAGGTGGGCGTGGGGGTGGCTAGTTGCCCTCAAATCACTTTCGACTATTAAAAAGGCACTAGCCCTTTGAATTCCCAATCGAATGAGCCTTTTTTGAAGTTTCTACGACAGCGCCATCTATAAAAACCTTATATGCCACCAGGGCATAAATTAAAACCAGTGCCCCGAGGGTTGTGGGGGAGTGTCCTCCTCAAAAATATACTTTATATCTTGAGATCAACTACATTGAATAGAATGGTTATATCAAGATGCTGATTAGAGGTGTTTTGGGGATTGATGGGGGTGGGGGAGAGGGGCTAGTTGCCCTCCAATAACTGTTTACTTCTAAAAAGGGTACTAGCCCTTTGAATTTCCAATTGAATGAAGCTTTTTGGAAGTTTCTACGACAACGCCTTCTATAAAAACCTTATATTCCCCCAGGGCATAACTTAAAACCCTTGCCCTGAGAGTTGTAGGGGAGTGTCCTCCTCAAAAACATATTTTCTATTTGAAAATCTGCTACGCTGAACAAAATGGCTATCTCAAAATTTTTATTGGATGTGTTTAGGGGAATGATGGGCATGGGGGGGCTAGTTGAGCTCCAATCACTTTCGACTATTAAAAAGGGCACTGGCCATTTGAATTTCCAATCGAATGAGCCTTTTATGAAGTTTCTACGACAACACCTTCTATAAAAACCTTAAATGCCCCCAGGGCATAACTTAAAACCCTTGCCCGGGGGGTAGTGGGGGAGTGTCCTCCTCAAAAACATATTCTCTATTGGAAATCAACTACGCTGAACAAATTGGCTATCTCAAAATTTTGATTGGATATGTTTAGGGAATAATGGGCGTGGGGGGCTAGTTGCCCTCCAATCATTTTCAACTATTAAAAAGGGCACTAGATCTTCGAAATTCAAATTGAATGAGCCTTTTTTGTAGTTTCTACGACAACGCCTTATATAAAAACCTTATATGCCCTCAGGGCATAACTTAAAACCCTTTTCCCGAGGGTTGTTGGGGAGTTTCCTCCTCAAAAACATATTTTCTATTTGGAAATCAACTACGCTGATCAGAATGGCTATCTCAAAATTTTGATTGGATGTGTTTTGGGCAATGATGGGCGAGGGGGGGCTAGATGCCCTCCAATCACTTTCGACTGTTAAAAAGGACAGAAGTCCTTTGAATTCTTAATCGAATGAGCTTTTTTTGAAGTTTCTACGACAACGCCTTCTTTTAAAAACCTTACATGACCCCAGGGCATAACTTGAAACCCTTGGCCTGAGGGCTCTGGGGGAGTGTCCTCATCAAAAACATTTTTTCTATCTGGTAATCAACTAGGCTGAACAAAATGGCTATCTCAAAATTTTGATTGGATGTGTTTGGGGAAATGATGGGCGGGGGGGGGGGGGCTAGTTGCCCTCCAATCATTTTGGACTATTAAGAAGGGCCCTAGCCCTGTGAATTTCAAATTTAATTATCCTTTTTTTAAGTTTATATGACAACGCCTTTTATAAAAACATTTTATGCCCCCAGGGCATAACTTAAAACCCTTGCCCTGAGGATTGTGGGGGAGTATCCTCCTCAAAAACATATTTTCTATCTGGAAATCAACTACGCTGAACAAAATGGCTATCTCAAAATTTCGATTGGATGTGTGTTGGGGAAGGATGGGCGTGAGGGGGGGCTAGTTGCCCTCCAATCACTTTCGACTTTTAAAATGGGTACTAGCCCTTCGAATTTCCAATCGAATGAGCCTGTTTTGAAGTTTCTACGACGACACCTTTTATGAAAACCTTATATGCCCCCAGGGCATAACTTAAAACCTTGGCCCTGAGGGTTGTGGGGAGTGCCCTCAGGGCATAACTTAAAAACCTTGCCCCGAGTGTTGTGGGGGAGTTTCGTCCTCAAAAAGATAATTTCTATCTGGAAATAAACTACGCTGAACAGAATGGCTATATCAAAATTTTGATTGGATGTGTTTTGGGGAATGATGGGCGTGGGGGGGGGGGCTAGTGGCCCTCCAATCACTTTCGACTATTAGAAAGGGCACTAGTCCTTTGAATTTCTAATTGAATGAGCGTTTTTTGAAGTTTCTACGACAACGCCTTCTTTAAAAACCTTACTTAACCCCAGGGCATAACTTAAAACCCTTGGGCTGAGGGCTGTGGGGGAGTGTCCTCCTCAAAAACATATTTTCTATCTGGAAATCAACTAGGCTGAACAATATGGCTATCTCAAAATTTTGATTGGATGTGTTCGGGGGAATGATGGGCGTAGGGGGGGCTAGTTGCCCTCCAATCACTTTCGACTATTAAAAAGGGCACTAGCCCTTTGAATTTCAAATCAAATGAGCCTTTTTTGAAGTTTCTACGACAACGCCTTCTATAAAAGCCTTATATACCCTTGCCCCGAGGGTCATAGGGGAGTGTCACTCCTCAAAAATATATTTTCTATTTGGAAATCAACTACGCTGAACAAAATGGCTATCTCCAAATTGTGATTTGATGTGTTTGGGGAAAAGGTGGGCGTGGGGGGTGGCTAGTTGCCCTCCAATCACTTTCGACTATTAAAAAAGGCACTAGCCCTTTGAATTCCCAATCGAATGAGCCTTTTTTGAAGTTTCTACGACAACGCCTTCTATAAAAACCTTATATGCCCCCAGGGCATAAATTACAACCCTAGCCCCAAGGGTTGTGGGGAGTTTCCTCCTCAAAAACATATTTTCTATGTGGAAATCAACTACGCTGAACAAAATAGCTATCTCAAAATTTTGATTAGATGTGTTTGGGGGAATGTGGGGCATGTGGGGGGGGCTAGTTGCCCTCCAATCACTTTCGACCATTGAAAAGGGCACTAGCCCTTTGAATTTCCAATCGAATGAAGCTTTTTCGAAGTTTCTACGACAACGCCTTCTATAAAAACCTTATATTCCCCCAGGGCATAACTTAAAACCCTTGCCCTGAGAGTTGTAGGGGAGTGTCCTCCTCAAAAACATATTTTCTATTTGAAAATCTGCTACGCTGAACAAAATGGCTATCTCAAAATTTTTATTGGATGTGTTTGGGGGAATGCTGAGCGTGGGGGGGCTAGTTTCCCTCCAATCCCTTTCGACTATTAAAAAGTGCACAGTCCCTTTGATTTTCAAATCGAATAAGCGTGTTTTGAAGTTTCTGCAACAGCGATTTCTGTGTAAATATTATATGCCCCTAATATCTAACTTACAACCCTTGCCCTGGGGGTAGTGGGGGAGTGTCCTCCTCAAAAACATATTCTCTATTGGAAATCAACTACGCTGAACAAATTGGCTATCTCAAAATTTTGATTGGATATGTTTAGGGAATAATGGGCGTGGGGGGCTAGTTGCCCTCCAATCATTTTCAACTATTAAAAAGGGCACTAGATCTTCGAAATTCAAATTGAATGAGCCTTTTTTGTAGTTTCTACGACAACGCCTTATATAAAAACCTTATATGCCCTCAGGGCATAACTTAAAACCCTTTTCCCGAGGGTTGTTGGGGAGTTTCCTCCTCAAAAACATATTTTCTATTTGGAAATCAACTACGCTGATCAGAATGGCTATCTCAAAATTTTGATTGGATGTGTTTTGGGCAATGATGGGCGAGGGGGGCTAGATGCCCTCCAATCACTTTCGACTGTTAAAAAGGACAGAAGTCCTTTGAATTTTTAATCGAATGAGCTTTTTTTGAAGTTTCTACGACAACGCCTTCTTTTAAAAACCTTACATGACCCCAGGGCATAACTTGAAACCCTTGGCCTGAGGGCTCTGGGGGAGTGTCCTCATCAAAAACATATTTTCTATCTGGTAATCAACTAGGCTGAACAAAATGACTATCTCAAAATTTTGATTGGATGTGTTTGGGGAAATGATGGGCGTGGGGGGGGGGGGCTAGTTGCCCTCCAATCATTTTTGACAATAAAAAAGGGCCCTAGCCCTGTGAATTTCAAATTGAATGAGCCTTTTTTTAAGTTTCTACGACAACGCCTTTTATAAAAACATTATATGCCCCTAGGGCATAACTTAAAAACCTTGCCCTGAGGGGTGTGGGGGAGTTTCCTCCTCAAAAACATATTTTCTATCTGGAAATCAACTACGCTGAACAAAATGGCTATCTCAAAATTTTGATTGGATGTGTTTGGGGGAAGGATGGGCGTGAGGGGGGGCTAGTTGCCCTCCAATCACTTTCGACTTTTAAAATGGGTACTAGCCCTTCGAATTTCCAATCGAATGAGCCTGTTTTGAAGTTTCTACGACGACACCTTTTATGAAAACCTTATATGCCCCCAGGGCATAACTTAAAACCTTGGCCCTGAGGGTTGTGGGGGAGTGCCCTCAGGGCATAACTTAAAACCCTTGCCCCGAGTGTTGTGGGGGAGTGTCCTCCTCAAAAACATATTTTTTATCTGGGAACCAACTACGCTGAACAAAATGGCTACCTAAAAATTCTGATGGAATGGGTTTGGGGGAATTACGTGCGTGGGGGGGGGGCTAGTTGCCCTCCATTCGCTTTCGACTCTTAAAAAGGGGACTAGCCACCCCAATTTCCAATCGAATGAGTCCTTTTCGAAGTTTCTACGACAACTCCTTCGATACGAAGTGCCTGTCGAAGAAAAAAAAAAACACACACACACAATGTGGCCACATCGTTCTTTACTTAGGCAGCGCTAGCGCGCTGCCTATGATGAAGATAAAAAGAGACATAATCCTCAAAGTAGCGTTTGTCTCTTTTTTTATCTGGTCTTGTTGCAATTCAGTATGACAGAAGAGGATTATCTTATGGAGCTATAACATGGGGACTTGGCATTTGTCTCCTTTTTTTGTCAAGGAAAAAGGAGACAATTTTTTTCCGTTTTCGACTCTCCTGAAAAGTTACAAATATGGCGCATGTCGCACTTATAATTATCACAGCCGAAATGCTTTTGGGATCAAGGGGGTGTGAGGCTAGTTCCCCTTCGATGACTTTTGGCTCTTTTAAAGGGAACTAGAACTTTTTATTTTCAATCAAATGGGCCTCCTTCAAAGTTTTTACGACCATCTCTTTTATAAGAACCATATATGCCCTGAGGCATAACTTCTAATACTTGCAAAGGCTCTGGGGGGTTCGCCGACTCCAGAGTTCTTGTTAAATGATCTTTGGACTATTTTGAACAAAATGGTTGTCTCAAAATTATTACTGGATACATCTTGGGAAAATAGGGCTGGGGGGCAGTTGCCCTCCTATCACTTTTGACTCTTAAGAAGGGACTAGAACTTTCGACTTCCAATCGAATGAGCCGGCTTTGAAGTTTATCCGACCTCCCCTTCCAAATGAAGTGCCTCGGGAAAAAAACTTCCATAAGACATTGAAGGCTTATGGCATTTACTATAGGTATTGCTTTAGCGTTGCCTCTGATTTTCAACCACCATTTCTACTCTATATAAATAAAATCGGGTGTGTGTAGTTTTCTCGTTACTTATGTGTATATTTAGACGTTCGGGAATAAGACAAACTGATCAAATTATAAAAACAAAATTTTATGCAGAATAATTTTCAAACTATGAGAATATCCAAAAAGAAAACAACAACAGAAAGACGAAATAAAACCAAAATTTGACGCCATAATAATACTCCTTGGGAGGCCTGAGGCGTTCATTGTAGTGAGTGAGGCAAGCGGAGTGAGTTAACTTTAGGCCATACCTGTTTGGGTCGAAATCCCGAGCAAGCGAACGGAGGTGACAAACGTCGTCTGGTGAGGCTTGATTTTTTTTTTTTGCTAAAAAGTCAGCAAAGCCGCCTTTTATGCTAGTATTAATTCCAGAAACTCCCCAAAAAAGAACTGTTTCAGTGAAAGTAAAAAGCTGATTTAAACAAAAGACGAACAGAAATAAAATCAGGTAATAATCCAAATCTAAAGCAAGCAAAATCACTCAATGAATAAATGAGACCCGAAACGAACAGAAACTAAAATAAATAATCAAGTCAAACTTAAAACGAACAGAACTTACCAAAACAGAAGCAGAGCTAACGCTCCCTAAAGTTTCTACAGGGCAGAGGATCGTTTGCGCTTTACTGACAACAGTTTTTATTAGGGCAGTGTGTATTTGTTAGTAATAACTTCAACAAAATCAGAAAGAAAATTACCATACTAACCAAGATTACTCAAAAGAACTAATGAAATTGGACTGACTGTTAAATATGGAAGGATATTCATTCCTGATACTTTTTAGACTGAGAGATGCTGTAGACAATGTTTTAAGAGAAGAACAAGGCGGCTTTAGAAAGGATAGAGGATGAAGTGCCTGAGTGATCAAACACCTTTGATCCTTAGTTTTATAGATTGTGAGCAAGCGTTCGATTCTGTTGATTGAAGAGCTTTAGCAAAGGTCTTACCCTTGTATGGTGTACCAGACAAATACATTAAAGCGATTAGTTCTATGTACGAGAATAACACTGCTGTGGTTAAGGTAGCAAATGAGGTTTTAGCTGGTTTCTTATTAAATCAGGAGTTAAGCAGAGTCGTGTTCTATCCCTCTTTATAAGGATCATTTTTCTTAAGCAGCACAGGAAAGGCCATGGGAGAACACGGCATTAAATGGGGAGGAAAAACTCCTCTGGATTTAGATTATGCTGAGAATTTAAGTATCCTAAATGAACGTGTGAGCAAAATGAATAAACTTTTAGAGTTTGGCGTGTTCAGGGTGCTAGAATAGGTTTGAAAATTAATATTAAGAAGACTAATTCACAAAGGCTAGGAATAACTGAAGATGAAAAGGTGACGTTGGGTAACGAAAAGATTGTTCAGGTGGAAAGCTTCTCTTACCTTGGTAGTATTATTAGTTAAGATAGTGGGATCAGTGAAGATGTTAAAAGTAAAATAGCCAAGACTCAAGGTGTTTTTCTCAGATAAAAAGTTTGGAAGAATAGGAAGATAAGTCTGCAAACCAAGATTAGAATATTGGAAGTTGCAGTGATGACAGTGCTCAAATATTGTTATGAAGCATGGGCGCTCCAAAAAACAGATGAAGATTTACTAGATGTTTTAGAGAAGTTGCCGACGGGTTGTTCTGGGTACGCAGATGACCGACCGTATTTCAAACAGTAGGCTGTACGAAAAGTGTGGTTCAATCCTACTGTCTAGGATGGTAATGAGAGAAAGGTTGACATGGCTAGGGCATGTTCTGTGGATGAAAGATGACGGATTGCCGAAGATTGTCCTTTTCAGCCAACTGTCTAAGGCTAAACGGAAAGTAGGTCGTCCACGGTTGGGGTAAGAGGATGTCATAAACAAAGATTTAAGGGAAAGGGGAACTTCCTGGGAGGGTGTAAAGAGGGAGGCTTTGAGTAGATTGGAATTCGGAAGGAGCGTGCGTAGCTTTGTTGGACCCAGGAGGTTTGGTGCTGCAGTGAGTTGTTAGTTGTAGTAGTAATAGTACTAGTTGAAAGTCTCAGCAGTTTTTGATTTTTTAGCGTTATAAAACATGACACTGTGTTCTTAGGAGGTTTAAAGGCACTAGCCCTAATTCTGTTTGTTGTAGTTTCTGTTTATTTTCAACTTGACTTAATTATTCTTTGTAATTTCTCTTCATTTTGGGTCTCATTTACTGATTGATAGTTACTTATATTCGTCTTAAGCTTGAATTATCATTTGATTTTATTTCTACTCGTCTTTGCTTTGTTTTAGCTATTCATTTTTCTTTGAAAAACTTCTTTTGAAAAATTTATTTCTAGTCATTTTTAATTAAAATTTATTATTTTTTATTTGTTAATCAAAGGAATGTTTGTTAAATCTATTTTGGTTACTCTGCTTAAGAATTAGGATTTTGGCTTATTTTTTATATTTCTGATAAAATTTTTCTGCAAATTTTAATACTTACTTACTTAAATCTCATCCATCCTCATGGGACATTTTAGAGCCGCTCGTTTCGAAATTTCATAGACCAGTGCTCGATATGCTATTCTTTCAGGTGCAGTTTTGGATAGTTGGGGGATCAAAATGGTAAACCCACCTTTTACGAGCTCTTCCCCGTGGTTGATGCCCTTCAACAGTCCCTTTGACCGAAATCTCGGGTAATTGAATAGGGTCCATTCTCTTGGCGTACCAAAATCAGCATAGTCGCTGTCTTCTAACTTTGCTTAAGACGGTGTCGGGTGATTTTACACAAATTAGACTATGTCTACATACACAATAAAGTCTCCAAATCAAGTTTCAGCTGTCCCTATTATGGGTTTCTCCCATCTCCCCTTACAAATGAATCGATTCGAACAGGTTTTAAAAACAGTTTCAAATAGACTTCAATCATTGGATTTAAATTTCCCGCAGCTGCTCAGACCAATTGCTCCAAACGAATCCGCTGCAGTCAGTATTTCCAATGTCGCAGATTCACTGAATGACACTTGAAACCGATAATAAAATAGACAAAACTATTGGGAATTAGCTTATATCTAGCTTGCGGTCTCAAGTGCGGTCTTTCCGTGACAAGTGGGTAGGGAATATAAAAAAAGTTATTGGTTCTGTTCGCTCATTTCAAAAACTTAACATAATCTCAGCTAAAAGTTATCACAGAAATTGTTTGGGGATGCAAAAGGAATTTCTCTTGACTTTGATGCTTCGAAGTTCCTCACAGATCCTGATATGCACAATACAACTAGATTCGGAAATTCTAAAGCTGTGAAGATCAACTTTGATCTTCACAGCTGAAAGATCAATCAAAGAGAGACGATCATTTTTCGGTGCTTCATCTCAACACTCAGGGTTTATGTTCGTCAATTGATCAGTTGAGACAGATAGTTTCTGATGGGCGACCAGATATTATTGGATTTATGTGAGACTTTCTTGGACTCACATAATGAAATGCTTCTAGATATACCTGGTTATAAAATGCAGCGACTAAATCGCCAAAGGTTAGAAAAAGGTGGTCTCGCATTGTATATATCTGATGATCTTCCCTATTCCGTTCGATCTGATTTATCAAGGAATGAAGAAGGCGTCCTTGAATCCTTGTTTATTGATATTAAATTACATGGCAAGGATCTGATCGTAGGTAATGTTTATCGATCTCCGAGTGGATCCGTCCCTTATTTTCTTCAGATCCTTTGATGAACTTTTGGATTTAATACGGAGACGTCCATGCGAACTTATATTAATGGGAGACTTCAACCTGGACCTGAATGATATGGCGTCCTCTACGACGGTGGATTTTCTTTCAACAATGCTTGCTGCCGGAACTCTTCCAAAAGCCTGCATCCCGACACGTCTAACTGAGACTACAGCATCTTTGATCGATAATATTTTCTCTTCTCTCAATTTGATTAAGAACTCAGTAGTCGTGAGTGACATTTCAGATCATTTTCCTGTGTTTTCTACTTCCGGTTTTGTAGAGATGATGAGTAGGAATACCCCAGCTTCTGGTTCGTTTTTTTTAGGTTTGGTCCAAATGAGCTGACCCTCCTCAGATCTCGGTTAGCTGATAACTCATGGAATATTATTGATGAGGAGATAGATTTTTGTTCACAGTTTGATTCTTTTTATGAGTTTGTGAAAGTGTCTATTATTGATGTATGTGCTGCGTCCCCTTCTACTTCTAGGTCAAAAAGATCTATTCCTCTAAACCCATGGATGACCCCTGGTCTTCTTAGGAGTTGGAGAAGGAAAAATAACCTTTGGAAAGCTTATAATTCAGCAAAGCCATCTTCGAGTGCTGCACGTCTTCAGTGATTCAAACTCTACAGGAATGTTTATAACTCTTTGTGCCGGAAGGCTAAATCCCTCTATTATTCAAATAAATTTTTGGAATGTGGAAAGCATCTTCGAAAAACCTGGCAGGTGATCAATTTTGTCCTTAAGCCTTCTTCTCGTACTTCTTCTGTCCCTTCAAGTCTTTCGGTTGACGGTTTCATTGTTGAAGTTGAGCTGTCTATTCAAGAAGCGTTTACTTCATACTTTGTTAATATTGGAAAAACTACTCCTTCTTCAGCTAGTTCTTCACCGTCACAACCCGATTATAAATCTTATCTTGGTCCGCCTTGTCTCAAGTCAGTGGCGTTGGATCCTGTTTCTGAGGTTGAAATAGCAAGGATTGTTAATAGGTTGAAAGGTTCATCTTCGTCTGGCCCTGATTGCATTTCTACGAAGGTAGTCAAGTTCATTCTTCCTTCGATTATTTCTCCTTTGACAAAGCTTGTGAATCTATCTTTTGAAAATGGGGTTTTCCCCAGTTCTCTCAAGCGAGCTAGAGTCATCGTTTTATATAAGGGTGGACCAAGGAATGATCCAGCTAATTATCGGCCTATATCGTTGCTGTCTGTTTTTAGCAAGATTTTTGAAAAGGCCATGCTTTCCCGTCTACTTACTTTTTTAGAGGCAAAAAATTTCTTTCATGATTTTCAGTTTGGTTTCCGAGCAAAGCATTCAACCGAGCATGCATGTGCAACTCTTTTAAACTTTCTCCACTCGGCCCTTGACTATGGTTTGATTCCTTCTGCTATATTTCTTGACGTCCGTAAAGCTTTCGATTCTTTAACCCATGGGATTCTGCTTTTCAAGCTATCTCATTATGGTGTAAGAGGCCATACTCATGCCTGGTTTGATTCTTACTTGTCAGGTAGAACTACTTCCGTAGATTCTCTTTTCCGCTCTTCGTCTGAAGTTGAGTTTGGCGTCCCTCAAGGTTCTGTTATCGGGCCGCTTCTATTTTTGATTTATGTTAATGACCTTATAGTGGTGGTTACGTGACGGAAACCTAAAGTCTGCTGTCGGCTATGTCATCCTGAATTTTTTAATGATCAACAGTCGAAATCACCTTCACAGGATGAGGACACTCTCGTCGCATTCGCGGATGACAGTACCCTTGGTACTGCAGTAAGAACGGAGCCTGAGATGCATCCCAAACTAGTGGAACTTTTTGATAGAGTTATACTTTGGTTTAATGCTTACTGCCTGGCCCTAAATGTTGCTAAGTCGAGTTTTCTAATTTTCTCACGTATTTTTCAGGCTTGCCCTCAGTTATCTGAAATCCATTTGTCTAGGGGTTCTCTTAGTAGACCTAAGGATCGGTCCGTCCGATTTCTAGGTATTCTTCTGGATGAAAATCTTTCTTTTAAGAATCATATTGGTCTAATTAAAATGAAGATCTCCAGGAGTCTTGGAATTTTGAGGAAGCTTAAACATATCTTTCCTGGTCCGATTCTAAGAATTCTGTTTCATTGCTTAGTCCAGTCTTACGTCTCTTATTGCCCTACGATATGGATGTCAACTTTTTCTTCTCTTTTGAAACCACTGTCTAAGATATATGATAAAGCAAGGAGCCTTATATAGGAAACAAATTGTTCTGCACCTAAGCCATTACTTGATCTGCAGTCACTTTACATTTCGTCGTGTGCGTCTTTCACTTTTCTTCAACTCCATGGGGATGTTCCTGCGGCCCTAAGAGCTACTCCATCTTTCGTCACTGATCAGTCTACGTATCATCTTCGTAATTCAAGCAACATTACTATTCCATTTACTCCATCAGTGAGGTCAGATTTTAATCCGCTGACCGCATGTCATATGGTATGGAATACCCTACCTGAATCAGCTCGAAAATGTCACTCGTTGGGTACCTTCAGAAGAACTTTAAAAGATATTTTAATGTCTAGATGAATTATGTTTAACATTTTTTTTTTTTTTTTTTTTTTTCTTTTTTAAAGTTGTCTATAGTAATATTATTATTATTATTATGTTAAGATCTTTTGGTTTTTAGTTTTTTTTTGTTTTGATAGGGTTGACGTCTCTGGGCCGAGTTGGATATTTTGTTATGAGTGCTGTTTACCATGTGTGCAACATCTCGCCTGGCTTAGTTTCGGCAGATTTTGAGTGGTGGGCGACAGTTTGTCATCAGTATTAGTGATATTTAGGTATGTTTTTTTTTTCTCTCTGCTTTTTCGGGCCATGGAGCCCTGCGGGGGGAATAAGTTGTAGCGTTTTTTTTTCCTTTCTTCTCTTTATTGTGTTTAATTATATGTGGAGGGTTTTTTCCTTTTATTGTGTTCGTTTATTGTTCAATAAAATGAACTCTGAACTCTGAAAGCTCGCATGCTCAAGCAAGGGCTCAAATCGGACTATGAATTTATTCGCGTTTCTGAATTCGTTGAGACTCTGCTTTGCTCCTGTAACTGCAGGTCTTCCAGTCATATGAAGTCAACTTGTACTAGCTCTACTTCAAAAAGTATCATTTGCGCAGTGTCCCACATCTCAACAAAAAAAACTTGTCACGTATCTGCTAATTGTGCCAATTGTGGTCAATTTCGTGTCTCTTTCAGCCTTAAATGCCGTGTTTTGCAGAGTGTCCTATCCAGCAAGAAATGATGAATGAACCAGTCTCTGTAGTTTTGCTGATCATAAGTGGGACAAAAAATAAAGGCCCCTAATCGATAGACTAATTAGTAAATATGATTTTGTTTGCCTGCAAGAACACCTTCTTTCCGATACAAGTGTGAATTTCTTACAGCCAAGTTCGCATAATTTTTTTTTTTACTAACTTGATCAACTTTTGGTCGCCCTTCCCGCGGACTTGTATGTTTTGTACAAAAGATACTAATTGGACTGCAGTCAAACTGCATTCACTGTGATGATAATTTTCAGGTTATAAGACTAGAAGGGTGTGTCATTATCAATTCTCACCTACCCTATAACTCAAATAGAGTGCAGTCTCAGTCTGCATGGGCATCGCGCTGTACTTTTATTTTTACATGTCTGAATAAAAATGTTATCAAATGTTATCCCACTGAGTTTTTCTCAGCACCAAGTTATACCTTTTCTGCTGACACTGTGCGTAATGCCATCCTTCAACTGAAATTAAATAAAAAAAACAAGTTTTTTTTTATCTGAAATTAAGCAGCGACATTAAAATTTAAAACGAACAGAAATTATTCCGTATATGAAAGGGGCTGTCCCCTCCTCAACACCTCGCTCTTTACGCTAGAATTTTTTATTGTTTTGAAAAATAAAGTTGTGACACATTCAAATTTTAGCGTAAAGAGCGAGGCGTTGAGGAGTTGACAGTCCCTTTCATATACGGAATAATTTCTGTTCGTTTTAAGTTTTAATGTCGCTCCTTACTTTCAGCTACAAAAAACTTGTTTTTTTTTTATTTTATTTCTGGACGTTTTTGAATTAATGCAGCTTTGATTTTGGCTCACCGTACATGAATATTTAACAACGAAATTTGCATATTAATTTCCTTTTTTTGGCTAAATGGTTTTCTCGAAATTTTGTTCTGACGTAACTTACGAATTAACTTACGTAACGAATTTCTATATTGTTATATTTTTATTACGTGTATTAGGGAGTTCACCGCCTAGTCACTACCTCGCTCTTTACGCTAAAGTTCAAATTTTGTTCGAATCCCAAACCCCTGAAAAAATAAATAAACACACATCCGTGATCTTTCTTCTGGCAAAAAATACAAAATTCCACATTTGTGCAGATAGGAACTTGAAACATCTACAGTATGGTTTCCTATTACCCTGAATCTGATGGTTTGATTTTAATTAAGATTCTGTCATATTTAGGGGGTGTTTCCTGCTTTTTTCGAAAATATAGCAATTTTTTTCAGGCTCGTAACTTTTAATGAGTAAGATTAAACTTGATGATACTTATATATTTGAAATCAGCATAAAAATTAGACTCTTTTGATGTATCTACTAGTATCAAAATTCCGTTTTTAAAGTTTCGGTGACCATTGAGCTGGGTCGCTCCTTACTTACAGTTCGTTACCACGAACTGTTTGATACAAGTCCATTGATTTCGATGGGATTAGTAAGAGTCGTTTACTTTTTGATTGTAATCCGTTGTTCTGGTCCAGTTTCAGATCCCTTTTCAAATGTCACTTTGTGGCACAGTCAGTTGCATTTTAAAGCAGGGCAAGGACCCATTTTGTTCTTAGTATCATCCTATAACTGTTTCTTGTAATCTTAGCAAAGTGCTTGAATATTTTTTGCTGATTTTTGTAAATTCTAATTTTAAATTTGGGAAAAACCAGGTTGGGTTTCAGAAGGAATTCGGTTGTCAGTACACGGGGTTCCGTCTTCTCTTCTATTTCAAGCTTCGAAAAGAGGTGATGGCCTGTATATATTGCCCTTTATTGGTCAAAAGATCTTGACTCTGTTTTGTACGCTCAAGCCCTTTATACTCTGGTTTCAAGTGGTGTAAAATGTTATATTATTTATCAATAAACTTATTGGTACAGGAATTATTTTCTCCAGCTGAAAATTAGTGATGGTCTTTATCTAAATTCTATAATTTCGCGCAAGGTAAGGCGTGAGACAAGGTGGGGTTTTAACCCCCTCTATTTTTAAACTGTGTGTCTCTAGTGTACTGAATAGTTTTCCAACTACTTGCTATTTATAAACTTCCATTGTCTCATACCTAGCTTACGTGGATGACATTCTTTTAATTGGTCTCTCACGAAAGGAGCTTTCAGATTCTGTTAATTTTCGTCTCTGCTTTTTCCATTAATGGAATTTCTATAAATGTTGATAAGTTTGAGATCCTCTCTTAATGAAAGGCTTCTTGTGGATCATTACTTGTGTGTCAAAATTGTTCTATATATTTTGTTAAATCAATTAAACGCTTGGGAATCTCGGTCACAAGTAATCTATTTTAGTTTCCGCTCGTGTACAGTTTCCGACGCTAAGTTTAAGCTCCAGATTGGGTATTCAAAGATCGTTTCTAACAGGAGTAAATATAGCCGACCTACTGCGACCACTCCGTCTTATCTTTTTTTCAGATTTTCCAAAAACTTCGGCCCAATATAAGCAAAATCAAATAAAGAGACTAACACAAATAAATACTTTTAATAACTCCACTTATAATTTATAAACTACCTCTAGAATTTGGATAAGTGATATTAGATGGCGTTTGTTGTATTTTTGGTTTCTTCTAAAAGACGGACACGAATCGCCCCTCTTATGAGTTCTTTTTGCTAAGTGATATTAGATGGCGTTTGTTATATTTTTGGCTTCTCCTAAAAGACGGACACGAATCGGCCCTCTTATGAGTTCTCTTAGAATTTTGCTAAGTGATATTAGATGTTGTCTGTTGTATTTTTGGTTTCTTCGAAAAGACGGACACGGATCACCCCTCTTATGAGTTCTTTTATTCTTCAACCAAAATCATACCCGTTTTTCTCTCTATATTTTCATTTAATTAATTCTGTAAATGGAAAGGCAGTGTGGTTTAAGAAGTAAAGAAGCAATCTAAATGAAATTGAAACCATATGGTACGGCAGTCTAGCCTAAAAAGTTGTACTGGTGCAAGGTGGCTTGGTGCTATAGTGAGTAGCCAGTTGTAGCAGAATTAATCAATATTGAAGACTGTACTGTCTTAATCTCGTCACACTTTTGAGCTGCTTAAGGCTTTTATACTTTTTTGCTCTAGCGACTTCATTAAATCGTTGGTTTTTCCAAAAAGAGACCAACAGTTGCTAGTTTTTGACAAAACAAAGTAGTTAATCTTAAAAACAAGAACGGTTCTATAGTCAGTAGGAAGAGAAAGGAGAATAATTATAAAAGTATTTCGCCTGGAAGATTTCCTTAATGTGGAGAATAAAAAATTTAAATATACAATCTCACAAAACGTGGAAATGAGCTGAGACAGGGGGATAAGGAGGGTTCAGTCCCCCTCATATAGGAGAGAACTTCTGTCGTTTTATGTTTAATGTGGTTTCAAGTTTTAAGTTAATGTTAACTTAAACCACATAATATAACATTAATTTTTTTTTGTCAATGAAGTTTTTATTTTGTATTTTCTAATCTGAATAATCATGCGCTGAATGAGACAAAGCTTATCTATGCTTCCAAGGCTAAAGTTGGGGAGGTGAAGCTGTACTCGGGAGATTTGAGTTTTGCTTACATGTCAGTATCAGTTTTAGATATAAAATCAGCAAAATTATATCTTCAAACATGAGGTCAAAAAAGGTAAATCACTGTTATATTAGATTTTGCCATTATTTTATGCCACGTATGAATTGATCATGCGTTGAGTCTTCATTCATTTGATTTTTATTTAGTACTGCTGTTACCCAAGAACAATTTACTTTATATACCTTAACAGGTATGGCACAGCAGTTGGCAGTCACTCCGCAAGATGCGCAGCATTCAGAAATACGTACATTCGAAATTCCTGCTCGTCTGAGATCTTAACGATTCTAAAGTTCCCTACGATTCCAATAGTGGATATAAAATATATACCAAGAATGAAAAAGTCGGAAACGACGCAGTATAATCTGGAGTAATTTAGGAAAACTATTGAAAAAGTAAGATTTTAGGGGAGAAAAAACTAAGTACACAGGACGTTTTCAAAAACTATAAATTAGATGAAAACGGGTCTCTTTTATGCCATCTGTGGCAACCATACAGAGAACCAAGTTTTTCACGGGTAGTACGAATTTACTACTGTCAGAATTTTTTTTTTTAGAAATAGTTATTTTTTTAAGACGGTCTGTGAAAGTTGCACTTTTTAATTCTTTTCCCGGACAGTATTACTTGTTTGTCCTAAAACCGTGCCTTTATAATAATTCTTCCATTCAGTTTCAATTTTCTGAAATTTGTTGCTTCATTTCATGTTTAATGTTACGGACTTTCAAGATTGTTCCCACTATTTCATACTTTCAGACCTAGCAGGAATTTCGAAAATATTTCTAAATGTGATGTGACTGAATAAGTAAATATTTTCAAACAGATTAATCTAATTTGAATTTAATTTAGTTTCAATATTCCAACAAGTTAATTTAATTACGCATCTTTTTTCAAGAGTGTTAACTACTACGCAACCCTTGTGCCACATAGGTCGCGAAGGGAGACTGGTGGCCGGCACAAATATTAACTTCATGGTAACCTCATACAGGTAATTCTGAGTCCCCATATCACATGACTTAAGGTGGATCAGTGCTTTTGGGAACTGTAGACTCATTATTGAAAATCTGCAGAGCCTTGATAGATTCAGCAGCTGGTGAAGTATGCCTGGCATTAAATACTACAACTTCGCCGTGACATCCCCACAAACTAGCTTGATTTTTTTGTTACTGAATCACAGGGACTGTCGCGGGACTTGCATCTACTTATACAGATTCCACAGCCAGCAAGGTCAGCTCTATCTCTCTTGCTATTTTACCCTCAAATTGGAGAGGTCGTCTTGAAAGAAAAAATACATTTTCTTCAAACGCGATAAGTGGCAATCGTGACGGCCGTTACCTGACCAACACTAACAAACCTAAAAGTCATTTTATCCGGCAAAACCTTTCGGAGATCCTCACCCACTTTTGAAATTCCACCTCTTTAAAACTAGTTTGAGTTTCAGAGCAGGCTATGCCAGCTTATGGATACAGCTATATATGCTATGTATGTATTAGTCAGCGTATTGAGTAATAAGCCTAAGAGATTTTTACTTTCCAAGCTGATTCCGAGCTCTCCTGTTGAATTTGCTGCCAGTCTTTCCACTTTGTTTTTCTCGAAATCCCATCTGTTAGTCAGAAAATCCCTTATAATTTCTTTTTACTTGCTAAGAATCTCTCAAAAGTTCTCCAATGCTATGCATTTTAAAGGTACAATTACACAAAACCGTGCGTTTTTTTTTTGCACGGAGATAATCACAGGCTTAGTCATACAGATTGAATAATAAGATTGAATAGAAAGTTTGGATCTTTCAACATAGTTGAAAGATCCAGTAACAATATCTCTGGAGATGTAAACTCCCTAGCTTTCGGGGCAAGGGCTTTAAGTTACGTAATCCGCCCACTGTTTATACATAATATTTGTTATTGAAAAAGGTGGGCCTTTAGTGTAATCTTTAATGTTCATATTTAACCTTCAGTGTTCAAAAAGACGAAGATCATTCAGGTAAACCTTTCAGGAAATGGCGGGGAGAGTGTAGAACTAAATCAAAGTACGTAATGCTCATACAGTTTGTCGAAAGGGCGTAACTCAGAAATATCTGAGTGTATTCATTTGGAATCTTCAAGCAATAATGAGGGGGATGATCAATTAACCAAACGGGCAATATTTGTACGCTAATAATACTACTACTACCACTACAACTACTGCTTCTGCAGTGAGCGTTGTTAACGCTGAGGATATTAAAGTGAAAATTTTTAGGAAATTTTCAGGGGAAGTTGAACAAAATCGAAACGCACTTTGTGCACAAGAATTATCAAAAAGGCGTATCAGTAATATATTTGGAACGGCTTAACCTATCAAGCTGAAACTTCCAAGGCATTATGAGGGGGTTTTCAACTTACCGAAAGGCAACATGTGCTACTACTACTACTATTAATACTGTTGTTACTACTGCTACTACTGCTACTAATTCAACACTACTAGTGCTTCTATTAATACCACTGCTAATATGATATTAGTACTGTTAAAGCTAAGGGTATTAAGGTGAAAATTTGAGAGAATATTGAGGGAAGACTATTGGACTTTGAGGGGAACTAAATCAAAACATATTATGTACGTATGAGTTACTAAAAGGGCGTAACTCAAGAATGACTGATTTTTTTTATTTTGAACTTGAAGGATTAACGGTAATGAGGATGACCAAGTGACTAATAACGCTATATTTGTGCGATACTACTACCGCCTGGAGCTGCTACTGCTAAAAGTACTACCACAACAATGACTGCTTCTGTAGCTAGTACTACCAACGCTGAGGGTATTGAAGTGAAAATTTGAAGAAATGTTGAGGGGAAAGTTGAACTAAATCACAAAGTACTATGTAAATACAGATTGTCAAAAGGGCGTATCAGCTATCTTTGGAACGGCTTACCGTATCAAGCTGAAACCTCCAGGGCATAATGAGGGGATGTTCAACTGGCCACAAAGCAACTTGTGCATACTACGACTTCTATTACTGCTCCCACTACTACTCCTAGCCTACTGCTATGGTACTAGTACTATTAGGACTAAGGGTATGAAGGTGAAAATTTGAGAGAATAAATAGTGGGAATATCTCCGGCATGGATAAGGGTATTAAGATGGAACTTCCAAGGAATGCTTAAAGTGGAAGATCAATTGACAAAAGGCAATATTTGTACGTCATTATTACTGCTACTGCCCCTAATACCCCTACAACTACCACTTTTTTTTTATAGCGAGTATTACCAAGATTTGGATATTGAGGTGAAAATTCAAGGATAGTTTGAGCGGAAAGTTGAACTAAATCAGAAAATATTTTATGCATACAGATTGTCAAAAGGGTGTATCAGCAATCTCTTTGAAAGTTAAAATTGGTTGGATTGGAAATTGAAAGTTCTAGGGCCCTTTTAAGAGTCAAAAGTGATTGGAGGGCAACCAGCCCTCCTCCTACACCCATCAAATACCCAAACATATCCCATCAAAATTTTGAGATAGATATTTTGGTCGACATAGTTGAAAAGTTCAGTAACTATGGCTTTTGGGACGTCAACCCCCTCCCACAAAGCCCTTAAAATCTGTTTTAATCTTTCCCTTATCCTTGCCTAATAGCCCAAAAGGCAACTAAAAAAAGTATACATTCTGGAATGTACTTATTGCATAGATTCAGATTTTTTTTTTTAATTTGATCCTTTTTTGAAAGGTCAATATTAGTTACTCATTCAATTAGGGTGTTCGAATAAAATCATAAACTGCTCAATCATTATCTTCAAGAGATTCTTTTAGTTCTTCTTCTTTCTTTTATATTTTTCGTTTTTGCAGAAACGAATTAAAAGCGAAAAGAGATTAAATTAAAAAATCTAAAAACAAAAGGAAAAAAGAACGAAGCTATATCTTGAGCAGAGCAAAAAAAAAAAAAAAAAAAAAAAAAAAAAAAAAAAAGACTACCAGAAATTATAATGAACCATGAACTGAAAGTTAAAAGAAACAGATGTTAGACTAAATACTACTACTACTACTACTACTACTACTAACAACTCACCGCAGCACCAAGCCACCTGAGGCCAACACATGTACGCACACAAAATTTCTTCGCGATCTTATGTTTTATTTACGCACAGTCCTCCTCCATCCTAATCTACTCAATGACTCCCTTTGTACACCCTCCCAGGAAATTCCCATTTCCTTTAAATCTTGCTTTATGACGCCCTCCCACCCCAGACAAGGACGACCTGTTTTCCGTTTAGCCCTAAACGGTTGGCCGAAAAGGACAATCTTTGGCAATCT